>NW_015118011.1:0-11411 GCF_001443285.1 Poecilia latipinna
ACATGCTCCATTAACAGTAGTCCGCCCACTGTTGCCAACTTAGTGACTTTGTTGCCATATTTAGCAATTTCTCAGACCAAAAAAAAAAAAAAAAAAAAATTAAAAAAGGGGGGGGGGTTATTGACAGGTCAGGCTTTTTATAAGCAGGCGATTGGCCAGAAATGTGCACTCTGCACCAGGACAGCATAGTAACCACCATCAACAGCTTCACAAGCATGGTCAAACGTGTAGAAACAACTTTAACTTGTTCAGTCAGTGCAGGTAGGAGCATAAACAGCTAATATTAATGTAAATAATAAAGAAACTGAAACTGACTAAACAATAGGTTTGGTCAAACATGCAAAAATAAACTACAACAAACCAAATGGTTCAGAAAGTGAAATTAGGAATTATAGATATAACGTAAAATAAATAATAGAGCATGACATCACTTGGAGCACAAAGCATAGAATTAGACTGAATAGATCTGCCCTTGTGGATTGGACACGTTGTCAATGATGTGGAATATTTTTCTTCAACATTAATGTTTTAACAAAGTGAAAATAAACAGAGTATGACTAAAGTATTAAAGCTGTTGGGATCTGGTTGGGGTCAGCAGACTTACATTATCTTTCTCTGGGTTGCAAACCTTCACCCACAGAATGTGATCCAGCAACCAGTCGATAGGCTTGTCTTTGTGGAACATGAAGAAGAACTCGGCTATCATTGGAAGGTCTCTGGTCTTAAACATCTTACCTGGAAACCCCCCCCACACCAAAAAAAACAAAACAGAATATGCTAGAACCAAGCATCTGAGTAAGTATCTCTCTGCGATGCCGTGTGGAAAGACAAACACACCTATAAACCCAAGCTGGGAGAATTCCAGGTAGAGCCATTCGTTAGAAGACGCCTGTGTGGCGAATGCCTTCATGTCGCTATAGTAACCGTTCTTTGCAAAAACATCGTCTTCCAACTAGAAAACACACAAGAATAGTTAGAGACTTACTTCCACAACATTTTGTAGAGAAATGAAATTAGTGCTGGAATAGAACACAGTGTAGCATTAACTCATGAGTTGAAGAAATGCTGAGGGAAACATCACGCCACATTTGGAATTCTAAAAGTCCTGTAGCTTTAAGAAAATCTTGACTGTCACCTCTTCAACAAGATCACAATTCATCGGTCTGGGGTCAGAGGTCAGTGTGATGGACCTGTCAGGTAATTAATTGTTTAAGCTGCTTAATGTTAGTCACTCAGGGTCACATTTGTTTGCCTTCTGGTTTGCTTTGGCCATTTTTTCCCAGAGTAAATATTTGCAAAGCATTATTTTGCATCATTTCTTTTGTCATAACCCCAGAGCCAGGTTGTGACATCAACACACACCCTAATTTCAAATATTGATCGGCATAAGCCAGAAACTATTAACGTTTTTTTTCCTGTTTTTTTTTTTTCATGCTTTTGTCAAATGTTTCAAAGCTCTGCTTTGTGTGATGTACTTTAACTGAAACATTGTTTCTTTCTAACAATCTAAGGAATAAACATAGTTGAATATTAAATCTATATTGGTTCTGCTGCCAATATCATTTCGACATCTGGGTATGAGTGGAACTGTATAAATTAGAATATTATGAAAAAGTCCAATTATTTCAGGAACTTTAACACCAAGTGAAATTACATAGATTATGCGCAGATGGAAGCCTTTATTTCTATTAATCATGATGATTTACACTTAAAGTTAATAGAAACATGAAATTTAGAATCAACCACCAGTACAACTTTGTTTCTATTCTGAAAAGAATTTTGATGCACCAAGACAGAACTCTGACCAAGGATTCTAAAGCCTTCTGCTGCCAATATCATTTCGACATCTGGGTATGAGTGGAACTGCATCCCAAAGCCTCACTCATTTAATCTAATGACTAGGCCTGTCACGATAAATGATAAATTAAACCTATCGACCTCATTTGAATTATCGGCTTTATAGTCTCTTCCTGCCTTTACTCTTTCTGTTGCTGACACTGAATGAAAAAAGGTTCAACTCCGGTGCTCTCCACGGACCCTCCCTTCCTCATTTCCTTAGTGTAATGTCTAGCGCACGCTACACGAGTTGTCGGCCGACTGTCGGCCCATTTTCAAAACCTGAGACCACACATTAGCCGACAGAAATACTAGGCATAACGGTTCAATCGGGTTCGTCGTGCCGTGTGCACAAAATAATGGCGCCGTGTCAGCTGTTTGGGATTTCCCTCTGTAATTTCCTCTCAGAAAGCGCGAGGGGAATCCACAATTTCTGATTGGCTACCTGTCACATTCAACAGGCTGCGATAAGCTCCCAGTCGGAGAAAGTCCCTGATTTAGATCGGAGCGGCCAAGACTATCTACCGTAACACACCACACACTGCAGGATGATTGGTTACGAAATCACCAGCGACAATCTTAAATCGACCAACGATCTAAGATTGTCGTAAAATAGGGGCAAAAAAATCGTGTAGTGTGAACTATTGCATTAGGTAGTCGGATGTGCCCATCTTCTCTATTTAAATCTAGTGATTACTGAAGGGCAATATAGTATACAGACTTCATAATCTGCACTCTTTTGGTTGAATGCAGTATTTATTTCCACTTTGGCTTTATGTTGTTTAGTTTTTATTCAAGTACGTTTTTTGCTAATGGAGACTGAGAATCCATTTTATTTTTGTTTTTGGTTGTTTTGTTTATTTAGTTTATTAGTTCCAGTGTTATGTGTTCTTTAGAAAATAAAGTGCATCTATCTATGGCAGTAAATTGCATGCATTATTAGTCATTTCCATTAAATCAGTGTCAAAAGGTCTTGAAACAATATTATCGTTTATCGCAATAATTTTTTAGACAATTAATCGCTCAGCAAAATTTCTTATCGTGACAGGCCTACTAATGACACAGTATAGGGATTAGAGATAGGAAAGTTAGGTGTGATTTTAATTTCTTATATTAAATTCTTATTTTGTTGATTGTAGAAGCTGTTTGTAAATTTTCCCCTGCTAAAGCCTGCTAATAAAAATGTATTAAAATATCTAATTAGAGTTGTGGACAGTTAAATTAATTGAGTCATTTCATGAGTTCTTTCTTCTGATCAAGGTAAAACCAATGGTCATGATTCTAGTAATTAGGGAGCTTCGGACATTTCTTTGGTGTTTATAAAATAATGACCTTGTGACTCATGCTGAGTCTCTAAAATTTATCTAGACCACAACAAGTGCACATTATTGATAGAGAGAGAGCTACCGTTAACAGAAGCAGTTTCTGGAACTAAGCAGCTGTAGGGCTACTCAGTTGACTGTTTCATTAACTGAAAAAGGTCATAGCTTCTGGATCGGAGGTAGTCAGAGTCTAGACGCATCTCTCTCGACACCAGCTTAAACAGATTGTCCTCTACATACTCAGCTGGAGTAATACTAAGGAATTAGAGGTTTTCCGGACCTGTTAGATGGAGAGCTGGCCAGCAGTCAGTCTGTGAGAATTGTGAGGAGGTGGATATGGCAACAGACTATTAAGTCAGACCAATAAAAAAAACATATTTAATACAGAAATGTGGGCTTAATTAGAAACCTACTTCACGGTTGTTATTTTCAAGAAATACTTTAAATTTGACAATCAGGCCTCATCTGAACTCATTCAAATTCATTGAATATGACTGTATGAGGCAAATCTAAATTTTTTGTACAAATTTTGAACAAACTGTAAAGTGTGACATTTAGAAAACATATCATATGAAAACATATATGAACAAACATATTCATCTGTAATTTAAACTGTATTTCCTATTTAATGTAAACACAGCAATTGCAAAATTGCGTTTTTTCCAACATTTGCAGATTAACGACAAAGTTTTGTGCACATTTGTAATAGAAACGCAGCTGGTGAGTCCACAGCTTTTCTGACACCACTCACAGGTGACATAACTCCAGTCATGATGTTCAAAATGTCTCATACATGAAATCTCAAGTTGGTTCATGGTAGAAATCTAAAATCACCTGAACATAGTATGTTCCTTTGTCCTGCGCGTACAGCATGAGGAAGCTGTAGTCCAAATTCTGCTTAGTTCGCCATCTGCAAAACAAAACAAAATAAATGACCGTGTCCTGTGTATCTGTGAGATTAGCAACAGGAGGAACACACATCATTCTAACATTCTTATCACACAGGAATGTTCATGATCAGGCAAGCTGTGGCAGGCACAGGTATGCAGCAGAGCAGGAAGTTATGTAAGCAGACAGCGAACCTCCTCATCAGTCTAACTGTGCTCAGCTGAATAAAATGACAAAAGAAAAAGCAGAAAAAAAAATGTCCTTCTGATCAGATCAACAGCAGAGCTACAGAGGAACGGATGAAAGGCTAACAAGATGCCATAAAAATGTGACTCAGGTTTTAACATGGCATTTTATGTCGACTTTAAAAAAATAAAATCTTCGGAAGTCAAAAAGTGAAAGTCAAAAACTGAAAATGATTGAGAGTGGATATTTTCTCTGTATTGTTTAGCAGCAAACATTACTGTTACAGTATGAAAGCTGTCTGTGTCTAATAAAAATCCAAAGTTCACTCAACCACAACCCTGCAAAAATACTATATCTTACCAAGTATTTTTGGTAAGATTTGAATCTGTATATTTTAAATAAGTAACTTGTCAGCAAATACTTGTTCCTCTGGTAGATTATTTCACTTACAACATGGGAAAATGTCTTCTTCTAAGTGAAATAACCTGCCAGTGAAACTATTCCTTTTTTTGAAAATGAATATTAAGAAATTATTGACTTAAAACAAGCTCCCACATCTTGCTGAAAAGTTACTTGCAAGTGAGTTTTATCTTATTTCAAGTGCACTAAGATATTTCACTAAAAACTAGATCAATAATACTTCAGAGGTTTTAGAATGAAGAATTGGATGAAATTGGGCAGATGAGTAGAATGTTTTGACATGAATGATTTTAGCAACAAATATTATCTCTTCACTCAGACTTACTTTGTGCAACAGAAGCAATATTATCCTGATTGCTTTCAGTTGCTGGTTGTAAAATGGAAGCTTTAAGCTTAATTCAAGCTGGGAAGACTCCAATCAACTCATCGGCCTCTTCCATTACCACACCCACGCTTCAATCAACAAGCACCCGAGCACAGCCACTCAAGCCAATCACCTCACAAGAGTTCCTTCAAAAGCACCAACAAAGATGGGCTCTCCAGCCTTTCAGCCGCGCTTCGACCCACCTCCTTCCCATCTCCACCTCCATTCGGACGAGCATCTCCATGTTCCCTCCTTCCTAGGCTCTTTTCCACCACCGGTGTCCGGACCCGGGGGAGAAGACTACCCTGAGCTCCGGCCCGAGCCAATCATCAAATCGCTTGATGATGTTCAGCACAAACATCTTCAGCCGGGCCCGAACGCCAAAAAAGAATGCAGTCTAATAAATCTTTCTAACTGATGTTTTTTCTCCGTGTGAGTTTCTCCAGATTGAAATATAATTAAAGCTGCAAGCAGCCTCGAATGGCCCTCGCAGCTCAGTGCGGCTCCAGCCTATTGGCCACTGCGGGGGTTCCAGCACCGCCGCCTGTCAGCCACCGCAGACGCTCGCATAGTTCCCGCATCTGTCCCCGCCAGGCCGTATGCAGGCCATATGCATGCATGAGTTCAGCAGCACTCACTGACGACTCACCAAAAATCTGGTGCAGATCGGCCGATGTAGCGAGGAGGTATAGCTGATGGAATAACCTAGGGGGTGCAGTGGAGTCAAATTGCAATTCAATGCTGTTGGGCTCTTTAGCGGTGAATAAAGGTCATACATATCCAGTTTGGTGCCAATTGGATGTTCCATGTGTGATTTAGAGACAACTATATGCATATAGCGAGGGACTGCAACTTGTCATTTGGCCACGCCCACACGGGTTCAGCCAACAGCATGCATTAATATCATGTAATTTTAGGTTAGTTGGCACAGGATTAAACCCATAGAGTAAAAGTAAGACGTACAGCAGAAAAAAACAGGTGACTTTCTGTCGGAAGTGGGTAGGGCTAATGTGATGTCATTAATTGACCACCTAAATGTGATGAGTGCTGATCTGTAGTGAGACATAGGAAGTCTGATGCAGCTGTGACCTTGTATGTGGAAGTTATCGCACCTTGATGTTTTATGGCAAATAGTCAAAGTTTGGCACTTAGCCACGCCCTGGTGCTTTGATGTACAAAAAATCCTGTGATAATTTTTGACCTGCAATGTCTCAAGAGTGTGCTGAGTGAGTTTGAAGTGTGTATCTCAAAAGCTGTAGAAGGAGTTTGATCAGATATGACGTCTATAAAAAAGAGGAAATGGCGGCTTTGATCCAAAGTGGCCGACTTCCTGTTGGGTTTGGACCATGGCTCCAAGAGTCTTTTTTGTCCGTCTTGACATGATACACATGTGTACCAAGTTTGATAATTCTAGGGGCTTGGGGCTGATCATTTAAAATATTCTAGGGGACGCTATAGAGAAATTAGGCCACACCCACCAAAGATTGTTATGGATTCCTGTCGGCAGGTGGATAAGGATCCATCCTAGTGAGTTTGGTGCAGCTCGGCTCAAAATTGTGGAATTCAGAGTCAAACGTATGGCAATGGCATTACGGGTCACTTCGCCACGCCGCCACGCCCACTTACTCCATTGAAAACAAAAGGGGTTGGAATCCACAACATACCAACATGTTTTCTGTCTGTGGACACAGTTTCAGGCTGATTAGGTCAAAGGCATCAGAAAGCAACCGTTCAGAGTAAAACATGACACTTCCTGTTCTCAGGGCGCGTGGCCTAAGTGATGTCATCATTTGACCATTGGTCAATAGTAGGGCACCCGATGATGATCAATCACTGAAAGTTTGGTGCCTCTGTGAGGTTTTGTGTAGGACTTATAGCAGTTTCGAGTTTCATGGCGAATAGGTGAACTTTGACCCCAGGAAACCCCCCTTTAGCAGGCACAAAAATGCAAACCTGTGATAACTTTTAATCGGCCATGCCTTATGAACGATCTGACCAAGTTTGAAGCCGATTGATCGAAATTCCTAGGAGGAGTTTGATGAAATGTGAAGGCTGTAAACGGCTAAAATGGGGTCAAAATCGGACCTTCAATCCAAAATGGCTGACTTCCTGACTTTGACTTTGACTTGCACTATGACATTAATTGTAATTTCTGTGCATCTTGGGGAGCTCTACAAGTGTACCAAATTTCATGTCTCTATGATGAAATAAGGTAATAGGAAAGGATCTTTTGAAAGTTGCTAGGTGGTGCTGTTGAGCCGTTTCTTTTACGATTTTTGCGAGACCTTAAAATACGTAAATTTTACACGGGCTGTATGCGTCTGCCAAGTTTGGTGAGTTTTTGAACATGATAAAGTCCCCCAAAGGCTCCTTCTTTAGGGGGGCAGAATCGTAATAATAAACACAATGATTTCAATAGGCCTTCGCCAGCGCTGTTGCTGCTCGGGCCTAATTACTTTACTACAGATTTTCCTTTTTCCTACACCAGAAACCCCACAATAAAAATCTTTGTTCTCTTAGGCTTTCTGTCATCCCACACACAGAAACACAGCTGAGAGCTGCAGTCTGTAACAGTAATGTTAATGATTGTACAACAATAACGCATCAAGTTTTTAAAGTAAAATAAAGCTAAAATTCATGAATTGAATATTTACAGTTCCTGTGCTGAGACATTCTGGTGTTCAGGAAGGAGGAACATTTCACAGATTCAACTGCACCAGAGGAACAAACTTGATTCTATTTTTTTTATTGTAAATATTAAGCACAACCGTTGAGCTTTACAAACTGTTGGTAAAAACTGACTAAGCATAAAACATTCCTATTTAACCGTAACCCATTCATGCAGACAGGGTTATCTAGACTGGTCAGAATGCAAATACTTTAGAGACACTATCAACATACTCTGGAAATGGTAGCATTAGCATTAGGGCTGAAGGATTAATTGTGATTAATTGATTATTAAACTAAAGGAATGCTGTTTTTGCATTACGGGCAACAATATATATATATTTTTTAATTTAAAAAAGGATTTGAATTGTTTATTTGCATATTTTAATGTATTTCTAACACTGTATAAAAATGCATAAGTAGTTAAATGAAAATCTGCAGAATTTGCCAATTTTTGGCGTATTCTGCAATTAATTAATCAATTAATCGTCCAAATTATGAATGACTAAAACAATTAATGCTTGTTGATTGACTGGAAGAGGCCAGCCATAATTAACATGGAATTCAAGGATTTTGCTGTAATTTCAGTAATCATTCTCTTAAATTTGTTATTCAGATGGGTTTTTTTAAAATTGTGCTGACATCCAGACAGACTCAGTAACTTTTCATAACCATCAGCAGGGGTTTCGGACGCAGACAGATTTCACCATGACTTACATAAATGCTCTTACATAAGAATACACTCACATTCGTTATGTTTGTTTTTTTGTAGCAAGGGGCGTTTAAGGAGGGAGTGTGTATGTTTATGCATGTAGATTTTTGATGCATACTTGACTCTGTCCTTGGAGTCTCCAAAGGTCTCTTTGAGGGTGTTGAAATCGGGGTAGTAATGCTGCGACGGGGAAACTACCTCCAGTAAACCAGACTGCACCTCCTTTGGAAAACTACAGAGGACAAAACAAAACAGGAGTCATATTTTCTTAAAGCAGTGCATTATTTTGAAGTCAAAAGGAAATATGTTTGATGCGTTTTATTTTTAATTTGCAGAAACAAAATAAACAGTATGGTGAGCATATGTATTCAGCCCCCATCACTTCCATCAGCATCAGTGATGTCTTCCTACTGTACCTTAAGACAGTGAGTAATGATTCCATGTCACTGTTGGACTTGCAGAAGGCCTGCAGCTCCAGGTCGCAGTGGAAATAATGTACAGACCAGTGATTGTTATTATCCTGTGTACTTTTCCACTTTCTCCAGCTTCCTTTTGTTTAGTGTTGAACAGGCCCTCAGGCAGCAGCTCATATTTCTATAAAAGTATCGACTTATGTAACCGTCACTGCAAATGTATGGCTGGGCTTGTTCTTAAATGCATAATACTTGGCATGTCATACAGAAATAAAACTTTCTGTATTCGACTTCAAACCAATGATTCTGAAGTGATGACTTCACCGGCCGTCACCTTTGAGATGGAGATGACAGAACTCATCCATGTGACATACGCACATTAAAACCACCCAACCAATACAAAGACAAAGCAACAGCTTCATAAACCTGAACTATTAAAATAATCACTAAGATCCATGTATCAATAAAAAATAAAACTATGATCTAGTGTGCTTCAGGTATCCCTTGTTCAGAAAGAGTTTTTGCAGGGTTTCGTTTTTATGAGTGGGACCATCTGTCTTCTCCAGACTGCCAGCAGCTCAGAGGAGGATTAGGTCTGTCGCAATAAGCAATAAATCAATTAATCACATGATAAATAAAAACAAACTCAATAATTTTCATTTGCAAGATTTATTGTTTTTCTCTTTTATCTCTTTCTACCAAAAACTGGATGATAAACGTCTTTAGTCTGGTGCTTTGCTCTCTACTAGCTCTCTGCTTGAAGGACAGTTTTGTTTACAGTGACTTCATTATTTATTTTATTTGTTGTTTTTTGTTATTTTGTATATTTAAAAAGTCTTCCAGTTCAAGTCTAAAATATCCATAAGAATTTAAAGTTTATTGATCTTTGAGAATGTGTTCTTGCATTGCTATGTCATTACCTTTATATTACTTGAAAATGGTTTCAAAACAACAATATTATTGTTCACCACAATAATTTCTGGGTCAAATGATTATCCAGCAGATTTAGTTATTGTGTCAGACTTAAGGGGAAAGCTGTTGGGTCTTTGTAAATCTGGACATTTTGCTTTCAGATGAAATCAGGACTATCCATTTTAAAGTGGCTTATTGTACTGGATTACAAAAAATATGTTTTGAAAGTTGTCTATGTTTTTTCAACTGAATAAGGACTATTTTTGCACTACTAAATCAAAGATGACATCCATTTATCTCAATGGGTTTTATTCTAATTTGATTTAGAGAATTTCAGTCTTCTGACTAAACTGTTGACATTTTTGTGACATTTTCAGTTTATTTCCGTTAATATGTCTCATCCAAAAAAGGTTTCAGGAGAAAAAAAAAAGTTTTCTAACAGAGTATATTAAACAAATGTTACAAACTTGGATTTCTGTAAATTAAATGAACACTGATAAGAGTAATTACATGTGAATTGAACATTACGTCTTCATTATCTAAAATTCTCCGTCTCTTTTCTGTCCTGATGGAATCTCTCCTCCTGCTCATCGTTCATTGATCTCAGATTGTCAGGAAACTGATCCAGATGCGAGAACAAGTCATTCATTTTGATGCTCATGTTGCTCCATAGTTCAGAAAGTTGACCTGGTTGAGCAAAACCAATGCGTTTTTTTTTTTTATCCAGCTCACCAAAATGACCCTAAAACCTCACACAGTCTTTTTGGCCATTGACCAGTGTAATTTTACAGCCTATAATTGTCCATGAAAAATAAGCAATAGAAGAGGCTCTCATTGCTAAACGAGAAACTCGTTTAGCAACGAGTTTCTCTCACTGGAAGCAACTAGAAGCCACTCACTTCTCAAACAGGCTGCGTGCAATGCCCTCCACATACTGTAGATCCGTCTACATTAATAAAGAAAAAAAAAACAGGTTAGTGAAGTTAACGTATGGAAGGCATGAATAAAGTGAGGAACTGCTGTGGTGTGAAGCGGCCACCTCGCTGTGCTGGTCTGACCACATACAACAGGTGTCAGAATACCAGCTCATGGACTCTGTTCCTATTTAAATATGTTCAACACTCCACAGCAAATATTCCCCAGTGAACAATGGCTCACACATCAAAACAGGTTTTACATGCTGGAACAGGAGGAGTGTGTGTATGTCTCTCTGACAGCTCCGCAACACACCGACGGCTTCTGAATCAGAAACGTTTGTGTTATCGTCCATCTCACCGAAGAAGAACATGTATCCCAGAATCACTCTGTTCTCACATAGAATGAAGAGCAAAAAAATACAATCTAAAGATGAACTTTGCTCTGGCTGTTTCTTGGTGATAAAACATGTTTTATGAGAAGAATGGTGGGAAAAATCAAAGGTCTGAATACAAACACGAGCAGAAACATGAATAGACCGGTTCGAAGGTTTGTATCAGTCCCTTAATGTGATGCCAAAGTGGTGAGGTTTCTACACTGATCTGCTGCTCCACTGCTGGTTAGAAGGCTGGAAGAAGGCCTCTACTCACTTTCATGGAAAGTTAATTATAGGCTTTTCTCACAAGTTTTAAGATTCTCCACTTGTTTACATATATAAAAATTCCCTTCTCGCGGGTGGCTCAGATCTACCACACCAGACAAGCCCCAAGGTGTAG
>NW_015118012.1:0-11402 GCF_001443285.1 Poecilia latipinna
CCAGATTACACTTGGAGACAACAAGGACGATCCACTTGTAATTTTGTATGTCATAAAGTTTAAATGTAAATAAAGCAGTCATGTAGCACAACATTTTGTTCAATATTTTACACCCACTTTGTCACTAAAATCAGTCGGTCGTGTAAAGTTTTTCGTAACAATGAGTCAACAATGACTGGTGCGGCCTACTATATATACTACTGGGGCATCATTCTATGTAAGTTTACATACACTGCACTCAACAAGAGCGGGTCCAGCTCTCAGACACCCAAAGGCTTGAATACCTGAAGTCATATTCTGCCCCACCAATAGCGCCGCGCCTGAACTTAACACGAAAAATATTTCAGCAGTTGTGCTGCTTCCACCAGCCTGATGGATTGTTCCACTTCCTGGTTTGCCTTACAATGAGTCCCCTCCCACAGCCAGTCCTTCAAACTCAGCAAAACAAAATAGTTAACTATCCAAATAAACATAAGGTGTTTACTAAATGTATGCAATAGTAAACAGCCTAATGCAATAACCACCACAAAAAAGTAAAATTATAAATATATTGTGTGAAAAATTCTAAATATATTATGTGCAATTGTTTAAATAAATACCAACACTGGGGAAAAGATGGTGGAACCTCCACACAGAATAATGTATTTTTCAGGTATAGTAGAATATGTTACCTTCAGTTATAAAATTTCTATAAATATATCACATAAGACTTAAAAGAAAATTTACATTGTAATTTAATGCCTTGAAATTGGGCCTCAGTCTCTTTAAAAACTCCCAGTCCTTGAAGAACCCTGCCTGCAGGAAATTATCACAACATGGCTCCTCTATTTAACGTTTTTACAAGCATATTCAAACTATCACTAACTTTAAATGTGTGGCACTTGCCAGTTAAACAAGTAAGACTGAACAGGGCGGGCAGCTGAGTATAGTTGATGGTTACAGTGTAAGTGCAGCTTTACGGACGAACAGCACAATAAATTTCATATCACCCTGGTCTCAACAAACGAGTGGCGGAAATCATCGTGACTGGCCGATGAGTTTCTGAGTGTGACGAACGAAGGTGCCATAAATATCCCATATTGCTCCCACCCCCTGTTCTTACTTTCAACCCCTGGTCTACCAGTTCCCAGACTTGCATTCGTCTGTCCCCTGGTCCATTTCCTCCCCTCTACCCCCATTTTACGCTTGCCTGCCTCCACCACATCAAGCTCCCCAGTCCAGGCGACATTTCCCGTATTCTCAACCCAAAGCTTGACAGGTATGGGGCAAGGTGAGAGTTCATGTGTTAAACTCACTGAAGATGAATACATAAACTAAAAGCTGGATTGTAGACATTTTTTATAAGCATATTTGTGAGCCTGCCTCTTTGTTATTAAATTCAATATAATTTCAGATTTTTCTATAACTTTTCTTCTGGTTAACTTAGAAAGTGAGCTATTATTGTTATAGGTTAGTTTTCTAAACTACAAAAAAGCAACTGTTAGGGATGCTCAAACATGAAAAGTTGGACTGATATTGATATCTGATAGTAACACCGGTATTATGCCAGATTTACCAATATTTAATTTTATAATTTTTTTAATCCGATTACTCGATTAATCGTAAGAATAATCGTTAGATTACTCAATTACTAAAATATTCGTTTACAACAGCCCTAATGCAAATTCATTTGACATTTTTCAGATTTTTATTCACAACACATTTTGCAAACCTTGCACTATTTTAGGGCTGAAACGATTCCTCGAATGATTCGAGTACCTCGATTACTAAAATTCCTCGAGGAAAATTTACCTGCCTCGAAGCTTCGTTAACTGATGTTTTATTAGTTAGCGCACCGTGTTCCGGCCGGGACTTCATTTGCGTTGCGCGGAGCTCTCACTTCCACCTCTTTGTTGTTGACAAAAGCTAAGTCTCAGCGGCATAAAGTCCAATCTTCAAGATTGGCCCGTGAATATGATTGATGATAATGCCCGACTTTTTATCGTTTTTGGGGAACCAATAAGCATCCTTAAAATGACTGGGGGATGCCTGGAGTACTGCAGCATTTCTCCTCCGGGGCTGCGGGTTGAAAGCTAACGGCTGGAAGAGCGCTGAGGTGAGCGGATAGACTGAACAGGGCGGGCGGCTGCGGAGCTGATGCGTACCGTGTAAATGTAGCTTTACCGACGAACCGCACAATAAATTTCATATCCTGGTCTAAAGAAACGGGTGGCGGAGCGCATCGTACATGGCTGGTAGATGAGTTTCTGAGTGACCAGTGAAGGTGTCGTAAATATCCCGTATTGCTTCCCCCCTTCCCTCTACTTCCTCCCCCCCGTGTTCGTCCCCCGGTCTAACGGTTCGTCAGTCCGCTGGTCTATTTCCTCCCCTCCGCCCCATCTTACGTTCGTTCATTCGCCCTCTCCTCCCGCTCCAGGCGGCATTTCCCGTATTTTCAAACCCAAAGCGTGACAGGTTAGGTGGCAAGGTGAGTTTAATCTATTAAACTCACTGAAGATGAATACATAAACTAAAAGCTGGATTGTAGACATTTTTTATAAGCACATTTGTGAGCCTGCCTCTTTGTTATTAAATTCAATATAATTTCGGATTTTTCTATAACTTCTGGTTAACTTAGAAAGTGAGCTATTATTGTTACAGGTTAGTTTACTAAACTACAAAAAGTAACTGTTAGGGATGCTCAAATATGAAAAATTGGACTGATATTGATAACCGATAGTAACACTGGTGTTATGGAAGATTTACCAATATTTTATTTTATAATTTTTTTATCCAATTACTCGATTAATCATAAGAAAAATCAATAGATTACTTGACTACTAAAATATTAATTTACAACAGCCCTAGGAGAATGTATAGCAGCTCTATTATGATCAACAAGGTTGACTAAAATGTTCTCCAGACATTAAAAATGCAAGCAATCTTGCAAATAATAATCTTTTCACATATTTACAACTGAAAGATTATTTTAGGGTTGCATGGTGGAGCAGTTATTTTGCAACAAGAAGGTCCTGGGCTCAAATTCATTTCCTTTCTTGCATCTTCTCTCTGTGCATGCATGGGTTCTCTATGGGTACAGTATGTGCAAGGCATCACATAGTCACCAAGATGCAGAGAATTAACTAGGAAGAACCCGATTCGATATTTTAGAACAGCCCAAATCTAAATGTAAGCATTTCAAAAGTGTGGAGACTGGGCCATCAAGAAATCCCTTGCTGTCTTAAGAACGGTGGTCCCCAAACTATGGTCTGTGGGCCGGATCCGGCCCACCTCCACATTTGGTCTGGCCCCCTGAACCATACCAGAGAGCATTTACTTTTTTTTTCATATACCGTATTTTCCGGACTATAAGCCGCTGCTTTTTTCCTAAGCTTTGAACCTTGCGGCTTATAGCCCAGTGCGGCTTATATGTGGATTTTTCTTCAACCACCAGGGGGCTCTTTAGCAGGAAGTGAATCATTGGAAGTCAAAATTGGAAATAAAAGAAGAAAGTGCCCATTGAAACGAATTAGGTTTCAATAGGGAATTGAAATTTGAGAATGTTGTTGATCACTTAAATAGCACTGAGGGGAAAAAGAAGATTTTTCAGTTTTTTTTAAATAAAACTGGGAGGATCCAATAGATGGCAAAAGTGCAACAATGGATGCAAACTTCCATTGAAATCTAAAGAAGTTAAAAAAAGAAGAAGAAGTTAAAGAAGAAGAAGAAAGCGCCTATTTTCATTTAGCACATGCTAGTTAGTAGCAGACACGAAGGATCAGCACTTTTACTGTTACAGGTACCGTTCAGAAACTACCGTAATCAGTTCAGTTAAATCTAAACTTGGCAACTTTTTCTTTTTCAACCCTAATAAATGTGATATTCAATTGACCTGTTATTACTCAAATTTTGGGCGTCCGCACCCCTCTGCTGCGTGCTACATCATTGTGCAGAGATATCTGTGGCTTATATGTGTATGTTTACTGGGTTTTTTTTAAAAAAACTTTGGGGTTGCATCTTACAGTCCAGTGCGGCTTATAGTCCGGAAAATGCGTATTTATTTCATAAATAGTGTTATTTCCTGGATTTTTTCTGTGAAGAACCCAGAGAGGGTTATTTGGTTATTATTTATTTCATTAATAGTATTATTTATTTCCTGACTTTTGTTCTGTGAAGAACCCAGAGAGGGTTATTTGATTGTGCTTTCTGGAAAACAATTCATTTTTACATTTAGGCACTCCTGCAATCATCACAGTTTTTCTGTTACAAACTGACTCTGGCCCCCCACCAGAGAAGGGAAAAGTTATGTGGCCCTCACAGGAAAAAGGGACCCCTGCTTAAGAAGGCTGAAGATTGATATTGATAAAGAATGGGTAACTGTTAGATTGACAATATGGAGAAACTTTGGTATAAGTTAAGAACAAAAGATTACTTTTTGAAAAACTGGGAAAAAATGTAAAATTTTATAAAGTCCATAAAAATTTCAAAGCTGGAATAATTCCTCAAGAAATCCCTTGTGTGTGAATGACGTGAACATAATCTCTAGTTTTTGTGGAGTTTTTCCACACGCTGGTAGTGGAGAATATCTACAGCAGACCATGAAACAAACCTGGGACTGCAATTTCCCCGAATATTAATCCTGCTTTGGTTATCGCACTTGTAGCAGATCCAAGAGAATTAGGAGCCGAGTCAATGATAAACCTTTCGGTCTCAAGAAAATAAGTGGCTACATGTGAAAGTCAATTTAAATGCAAATTCCAGCGCTTAAGACAACACTGTCTGGAGAAGCCCTGGTGAAGAAGGTGCATTCTAAAACTAGATGAGCGCCACAAAGTTTTATCAGTGACGGATGACACACTTGCCTCGGAGTGTGGCAGGCAATGGAGAAACGAATCAGAGTTGCACTACATACGAAGACTGTCGAGTGTGATTCCAAGATATCAAAGCTGGATTTTGATCGGATCACTACTATTGATATGCTTTTGTTTCCCAAAGCCTCTGGTCTAAGTCTTTTAGCCTAAACGGGCGGGGCACTCAGCGAAATGCTCTATCATTTGCTCTTTTCTTTTTCTGGTTGTTTTTTTTCTGTCTTAGCCACGACAGACTAATACAGATCTTCACTGATTAATGCAGAAAAACAAACGCACTAATTCCATAGCTGCAGGGTGTTATTCTATCTATAAAACTACATGTTTCCTTTAAGAACATCATTTTTTTTAAACAAACCGCCCATCCTCCAGAGGTACACATAGGTTTCCCTCACAGCTAATTAGCATGCAGCACTTAATCAAGTTCTGCTTCTATGACACAAAACTGTTGCCAATATTTTCATTCCGAGCCTTTTGTTCAGTTTACTGCAGCAGGTCATTATAGATATTCAGCGTTTTGCTTTCTGCTGGAAATAGTCACAGTTTGCCTTCCACTCAGAGCTCACAGACACAATGTTATCTCTCTCATGGGTTCATGGCTGATGGAAACAGCCCGCAGCCATATTTCTGTAGCTGAAGAAAGCGTGAATGCTTCATAAAGAGGAATCTTAAAACCTTTGATAGAAATTTAAAGCTAAAATTACACTGAGACAAAATCTATTTTCTCATAGTGTCTTGTAAAATATTCAAGCCTATTAGATTTTTTTTTTTTTTTTTTACATCAAGTCATGCTACATTTAGGGTTGGAACTGTAATGTATTCATTTTAATTCATCAATTACATTGATTTTAACGCGTTAAAAATTTTAACAATTTATTTTTTTACATGCAAAAATCCAGAGCTGGAACCTTTGTATTAATGTATTTTTCTAAGCAACATCAGCAAGCAACAGCAATGGACAAAGCTGCTTCTCTTGGTCAACCGGGAGTTAGATATTTGCTTCAATAATCTGATCAGACACTCAAAAACACCATTGTGTTCAAGTTGTGCTAAAAGGAGTTAGCCATTTTAGTGAAACTTCTTAAGCCTAAAATAGCATCTCAATGCTAAACATACTGCAGCAGCACAGACGTCCCCAACGCTAATGTCAGCAACAAAATAATAATCAATCTGATGGTTGAATAACAATATCAGACTAAGACACTATCTTTGTTGTTGAGCTCATATATCTATTTATTCAATAATTTGGCATCAAAAAAAGTTTTTGAAATGAAAATGTTGCTATTCGGTTTTCAATTAAATTATGATTAGTGGGGTGCTGTGGTGGTGCAGGGGTAATGCACAACCCACATAAGGAGGCCTTAGTCCTCGACGCGGCTGTCGCAGGTTCGATTCTCAGCCTGATGACCTTTGCTGCATGTCTTCCCCTCTCTCACCACCCAGGTTCCTGTCTGAGCTCTCTCAAATAAAGGAAACTAAAGCCAACAAAACCAAAAAAGGAGATGTTTCTTCTTCTAACCATGTATAAGGAAGCTAATCAGAATTCATAGGAAGATGAATGCAGTTAAATACAGGGCAATCCAGGGAAAACACATAATAGATAAGGCACTAGGCCCGAGATCCATGTTGATGAGGTTTAATCAAAGTCCAGGCATACATTGATGTTCACAAAACTGATGTTCACAGATGCTCTCTTTCTAATGCCACCAAGCTAGAATCAATTTGGAAAGAAGGCATGCAGCAGTAATTCCAACAATTGGTGGATGCCAAATATAAAAGGACTCCACACTTTTCAAATTCTTCATTCAAGAAAAAAAACCATCACATCCTCTTTCTTCCATTTCACATGGACAGAAAATCTCAATAAAAGACAATTCAGTGTAGTTGTGACATGTGGAAAAGTTCAACATCTGTCATATTTTGAAAAGAACTGAATGTATATTAAGCTCTACTCTGAGATGATGAATCTTTTTTTTTCAATTAATACTGATATGGTTCAGATTTCATAGTGAGTATTTCACTCTGGTGCTGGAGATGTGCTTAACAAAGGCTACATGAGACTGATTAGCTCCAGCAATTAAACTCACATTCCTACCACTGACCTGCTGTGTCTCTAAATGAGTCCATTAGTGACTAAACTGTGAAGTAATTTAGCACCAAGCTAATTTTTTTAACCCCCCAAACACACCAGCAGTCCCATGAACACCCCGCCTTGCAACTTTACTCAAAGGCGACCCTCCTATTTTTATTAAAATTCCACTGTAAACCATTTAAACATTCCAATTTAATAGAGAGTCATAAAAACAATAAGTCTTGATTTCTGGAGCTGTGATAATGAGGTCAAGGAGCTCTGTGGTTCATGGCTGGTGTTCTGTGGGTCATGCTTAAAATAAAATGAAAAAGAAAAAAAAAGAATGAAGATGGGAGCCGATTAATTGATTTGGATCTGCACCAGCTTGGCAATATTCTTTTACGCTAACATTTGCCGTGTCTGGGGGTGAGAACATTAAGAAATATTCATGCTGAGATCTGGCTCACTGTGCAGGACCCCAAAGGGCAACTGCAAAGACTTTCAGAGATAAATAACCTTCCCAAGCTGCTGGAAAGTTTGTTCTGAGAGAAGTCCTCAAAATAGGCGCCTGGAGAAGAATATTTAAATTTTTCTTGTTGCAAAATGGCACACAGGTCCAGAATCAGTACAAATGTGGAGTATTTAATTTATGTTTGCATGAAAAGTTAAGTTTATGTATTATCTCTTCTCTTCTGGTTTAAATAAAAATGTAACATTATTGGGGTTTCTGCTGTTTATCAACTCAAATTTTTAACTTTTGAAGACCATTGTGACCTTATGTAATATAAGACCTATATTAAAAGTGAAATGTGCATAAATGTATGTATTGATCGTATACATTAAAAAAAAGGTACTAAGTGTGAGATTAACTAAAGGTTTTGCCACATTCTTACATTAGTAGTAGAAGGGTCTGTTTTGTGTCTATTTGACAGCATTGGCCACCACAGTGCCAAGCTTTCTGTGAATGTAGCGTCATACGAGTTAGCACTGTACGGGTTAGCATCATGTGGGTTAGACATGAGCCAGTGGCAAGACGTCCAGCCAACTGGCAATAAATTTGCACTTCCCTGTGATAGATGCAAAAAAGTTTGACAAAATTACTGGGAGAAAAAAACTACATTAAATTGATTAAGCAGTCCTGCCACAACAAAAATCTAAGACTTTATCATTCTTAAGGCCAGCTTGCATTTCTAAAGCAATTTTAAGGCCTTCATTTTAGATGCATAAATTTAAGGTTTTGAGGATGCGAGGACACTCTGATGATGCTTATAGATTACATTAAACTCTCTGTTCATGTGTTTGCCCACTTAACAAATTGACCACTCAACTCTACCTCTTTGTTTCAGGGCTTTAATCATGCTTGATCTACTCTCTCTGTGCTTGACTCTGAAGCTCGATGGGCCTGTAAACGGCCTCTTTGTATGCACATCAGACACTTAGCCTCATAGGTTCACACATCAACATACACAGAGGTGAACAGTCCACTTCCAGGACCCAACAGGCCCCCGACACGACGTAATGAGATCCCAGGGGAACACAGAGAATTGCTGCCATTATGACATTCCCAGGTCTACAACTCATTGTCGTCGGCTATGTCCAGACAGACATAGCCGACATACACACCAATTACAGATCAGTATGGTAACACTTAAGTGATTTTGTTCTGGAAGCACAAAGAAAATTCTAAGAATTGTATAGATAATATACCTATGATGTCCAGAGATTTAAAGCTATGACTAGACTTTATTAGAGAATGCAAACTACTGATTTTATTACTAAATAAAGTCAATCAGACGGTCAGCATTCCATCTTCAGATGCGTTTTAGAAATCTTAAACGCATCTGAAGCGTTAGAAATCTTCCCTGGCAGATGTAGGCAAACAGCTTCTTACTGTGACTGTAAAGGATATGCGAAAAAAGGGCTTTCCTTAGTTTCCTTCAGGCTTCTGTGAAGAAGATATGACATTTTTAGAATGAAAGTTGATTGAGAATGGAAAAAAAAATAAAATAAAAATCAACTTGATCTTGGACTCTCCTCTGACCAGGACTGATTAACTTTAGGTTGCAGGGACATGGCTAGAAAAAGCTATTCATCAGAATAAAGTGAATATATACCAGAACATCAGTCAAAGTGACTAAAGTCCGCATCATTGTTTTTGTCGGTTCCAGTCATCTCCTGCTGTATTTTCCTGGGCCATTTATTGAAATAACTATGTGCTAATGTTGCATTGAAAAAAGCAATTTTGACAAATTTTACTAGTAAATGTCCCAGCTCTGCAGTGCTGGGTATGTTTCATTTCTTCACAGTAATGTTCTGTGTCCCCTTCCTGTCAAAATGCTCCTCTTGACGCTCTTCACTTTTATCTCCCAAGGGTCCTCCAGTAACCTTATCCATGCAGCCACGCACAATACCCTTCATTGGACACAAAGCCGGAGATGGCATGTTCCTCTGTTCCATTCTCTGCATTTGTCATTTTTGCGCTTGTGATCTTTGTTCATTTCACCTCTGGACGCATGAATTATTCCAAACCAAGCCTCCAACAGAAATGGAAATCACCCATGTTACCCACCGACTAAAGGGCAATAACGCTTCCCTCTTTAAGGTATAACTGTCAAACTTGTTGTTCCTTTGAGAATCTTATACTTGTGTCGATGTTTTAATATATGAACAGGGAAGGCAGAGGATATGTACACTGACCTAATAGAGGTATTATAATTCTGTGCTGACTAGCCAAAACCAGGACAGCCAGTTTGGAGAATGAGCTTGAAGCCGACAGCAGTCCATCATGGGATTATGGTTACCCACTCATAAAAGCTCCATTCATTGGTCCTCATTATTGCTTATGGTTTTCATGTAAGCCTAATCTCAGGTGATTAATTAAACATAAAGACTACAATTTCAAAGTCAGATGAAGCGAAAAAGCATCACATATCAGCCTTCACAGTGAATGCCACAAAGGAGGGGAAACGCTTCTGAAAAGCAGCCTGGAGGCTGGGATTAGAACACAAGTGGAACACAGTCACCACGACATAATCAGAACAAGACACGCTCTTTGTTGCTCTTTTGTCTTCTTTTTGGTTTTGAGATATTTAAGCACAAAGAAATGGCAAACAACATGGGACGACAGGAAGTAGAGATCTTTGGATTTTTCCGTTGGTGGTTCTGGTTCTGAGTTTCTTATCTTCTTGAAAACACTACTTTGAGTGTTTACAAGAATTATAAGTAGGGCCAGTACTTTTACTTGTTAATTTTGATTGATTAACTACATAGCTTTTAATTATGGATGCTCCGATCAGGTTTTTTGCTGCCGATTCCGATACCAATCACCCATGTGGGCGATCTCTGCCGATCACCGATCTTTGCCGATCGCCTGGATTGACTGTTAATTTTTAGCTTTAGGTAGAAATGATACTAAGTGAACTGGCAAAATTTAAAAAAAAATATCTGGCAATAAATTCACCTAATATAGACAAACATGCAAAATACTTGCAGGCACAATACAGCAGCTATTCAGTCAAAAGGACAACTGTAAGGCAGTAAGTAACAGTAAAGCTCTCAGTTCCATAAATTATTAGTCAAATAAATCTGCCTATATCAAATAATGTCAAGTAATAAATGATACATTCATTCAAAGTCAAATGCAGGCTGCATTAAAATAAATAATCCTGAGTTACTAAATCATAACTTCCTGGTACCATGGCTAGCTGATTAATGCTGGTTCTGATTGGCTGTTTCTGACTGAGCGGAGCAATTCTGCAGAACACAGGAGGAGGCAGGAGAGATTATTTTTTTCAGAGATTATCAGTCTTTTGTTAGGACGGCGAAAGTTTTAATACATATCTAAAATCTTTTTTTGCTTAAGTTACGTGCTGCAGCGTTAAGCAGACGTTCGGTGTGAGAGTTCACTGCTGGTTGGAGGTTGAGCGGCGCTCTGTCTGTGACATATTACTGCCAGTAGCGCGTAGTGGCGGTCCAAGAGCGATAGCAGAACCAGCGTCTTACACCGCCAGTTCGAAGACTTGAATTATTTTTCGGTTTATTTGTTTAGCTTTCTGACCGTGATGCTAATCCGGGTGAGTTGAGCGCTGCTTTACCAGAACACCGGCCGCTCCGGATGTCCTTTTGTTCCTGCATTAAGCCCATAAAGCCGAACTCTGTCAAGTGCTTGTTTTTTAAATGCCATATTAGATTCGTTATGTTGATGCATTTTGACGTGCTTCACTCCTGAGGTAATTTTCTGCCGCAACACACAAACCTCCCCATTCACTCAGTGCGTTAAAGTTCCACATGACAGGATTCGTTGCTGCGCGCTTGCGCAGTGTGAAGGAAAGGAGATGAGCTGCACACGCACACATTAGATAAATGTGATCGTTAATGACAGACCGAAATAAAGAAATTACCAAATTATCCCAATTTAATTTTTTATATTTCTTGAAAACCATCCGAGTTTTACTGAATTCAAAATGATAAAGGATCATTGCTGT
>NW_015118013.1:0-1642 GCF_001443285.1 Poecilia latipinna
TACCCATATAATAACTTTGTATTGACTTTCATTTATTTTAGTAACTTTTTTCTGCCTAAATCTTCTGTCTCCTCATTGTGTGATAGTAAAATGTTAGTTTTGTTCTTCTAGAAAACCTTTGGTCAGAATATTTGACCGACACTCCAAGACATAAAACACCCTGAAATCCTGAACCAGAACTTATAATCCCTGGATGACCTCAAATGTCGAGGGTTTTTTCATTTTTCAAATCTAGTGTCCCAAATATGTTTCATTGCCTTCAGACTGGCTGTAAAATAAGTAAAAGTTAAACAAAATGAGGGTTTGATCTTATTTATTTTATGAGCTTTGAATCTTCATGGAAACCACCTGGTGAAATTTAAAGACTGATTATTGTTTTATTATGGTGCAGAGAGCAATACATAGTTAATATGTAAACTTAGATCAGTCAGTTTAAAAGTGAAACTAAAATGTTAATGTGCAAAAACAGATATTCACATGTTGTATGCACTGTAGATATTGAATTCAAAATGGAGATTTAAATTCCAACACTTTCTGGCTTCCTGTAGTTTTATAGTAAATAAAGCTTTCATGTTTTAATTTCTAATCATTTACAGGTTCCAGTACAACTGAGGTCAAACCAAATTTTCAGTGAGACAACAATATTATTGTGCTATGTTTAAATCCCTGCCAATGCTCTAAAATTGTAATAAATAGGAAAATGATATAAAGCTTTCAGTCACAAAACTATTCATCCACTATCTGAATTCACTGAACCAGATGCAACATGTAGGGATGATTATTACTATAGTACATAAAAACAATGCAACATTTCTGGAATAAGTATGTCCACAATATTTCCTGGTTTAGACAAATGAACAGTGAATAAAAATGCAAGATTACATTTAATATTTGTTTTATTCCATATTTTGACTCTTTGCAGTACATACAGATGAATAGATTACGAAACAGATCATGCCAACATATAACAACCCTGAAAGAAAATAAAAGTTGGTCTTAGCTAACTCCAAGAAAACAAAATATAAAAACCAACAAAATGACCTAACAAACACATAACCAGGAGAAAACTGGGGTTAAATGAAAGGCAGCTCTCCTATAAACATTCTGACCAAAAGTTTACATTATTTTAAAAGTATAAAAAAAAAACACTTAAGCCTGAAAAACAAATTAGCGTGGCAGTCAAATGGCCAACAGACCCAGAAGTGAATTAAATAGGGTTCTGCTTACTGATGTTTAATCCTCCATAATGAATCTTCATCTCCTCTGTTTAGCAGTTTCATGGTCGTAGTTTTACATTTTCACCTGCAGCTCTTTGCAAACGATGAAATGATCTTCACTAATTCTCACTTCTTGACAATTTTTGAGAAGATTGGCAAATAAATTCTCATGAGAAACACTTTTTTTCAGTTTTAAGGGATTGATTTTATTCTTTTGTCATCCATCCATTTTCTTTGCACCCTTGTCCCTTTGTGGGGTCGGGGGGGTGCTGCTGCCTCTCCGGCTGATGTTCCGGGCGAGGGGCGGTGTCACCTGGACAGGTTGCCAGTCTGTTGCACAGAGACACACACTCACACCTAGGGGCAATTTGGAGAGGCCAAGTAACCTGATGGTCATGTTTTTGGGCTGTGGGGGGGCGTGGGTG
>NW_015118013.1:5679-11401 GCF_001443285.1 Poecilia latipinna
TTCTCTATGTTCAGTATCTGTCTTTCATAAAATTTCTTCTCCTCATCCAGTTTCCACTGAGACTGTAGCAGCTTTTCTTTCTCCCCTAATAACATCTCTTTGTCATCAGAGTTTTTTCTCTCAGTGATTTTTTTCTCCACCATCTGAACTTCCTCTTTGTTTTTCTTCCTCTTAGTCTCAACATCTTGGAGTTTGTGGACCAGCTGATCCTTCTGTGTCTCCAGCTCAGTTTTGACTTTATTCAGTGTGTCATCTAACTGCTTGTTGACGGGTGGAAGTTGATCCTTCTGCAGTTCATGTTTTACTGCATTCAGGGCGTCACATAGCTGCTTGTTGTCCTGCTGGAGTTGCTTTAAGTCGCTCTGCAGCTTGGAGCTCTGATCTATTAAAAGAAAAAAGGACAAACTTTAAAAGACCAAAATTATGATGCAAAATACCAAACAATCAGATCAAGATGTTTGTAAATCCTATCAGAAGTTGTTAAGGAGTGAAAGCTTCTTCAATCAACACGGAGCTCGGATGTCTTTTACTGAACATTTCTGTTCAGTTTTTATTGAGGAGAAAACGGCCACAGCCGTTTGTTACCTAGCAACCAAAATCACAGAAGTCACAAATACCGAACTAGATCCTGTTACGCATTCTTCAAAATAAAAGACTTCCTCTAACCAAATAAATCATTCCTCATACTTAAATATGTTTTGCTTCAGCTTTTGTAATCATGTTACATTCAATTAGTAATAATCATCATGTAAATTATGCTTAACATATAATTGTAAGTAAGTCACTTATCATGCGAATTATACTTAAATAAGTGTAAAGAAGTCACAACAGTTTTTTCTGTATTACATTAAAATCCCCCTTAACACTAATGATGTCACTGGTGTCCTCATGGACCCATTCACTTGCATGTAATTGCCTTGAGAATTTGCCTGATAACTACTAATGACTAGAGTCCATCTGTGTGTAATCTATAGGAGCCATGATGGACACAGCAAACATGTGGAAAATGATCTTTGGTCAAACCAGAACAAGACTAAACATTTTGGCCAAAATGCAAAAGGCTTTGTGTGAAGGAGAACCATCACTGGCAGCATCCTGGTTTCACTTATCACCTCCTCTGACCTACTGGTCGTCTCAGTTTGGGTCACTGTTTCAGTAACTGTCCAGTGAGTTGCTTACTTTCTCCTCAATGTAGCAAAAGCATTTAATTTTATTAGCAAAACAATTTGAGAACTACTGAGTAGCTGTAACTTACATTTGAGTATCATGAAGACTAAAACACCAACAACCGTTCCAGTAGTAGGAGCTACTATTAGGCCCCATATCAGAAATCTTCCTTGATCCTTTTCACATGTTGGTTGATCTGGAAAGAAGATGAACTGAATGGTTGGCAAATACACCAAAACATGTTGTCATTTGAAGTTAACAAAAGGCCTCAATTGGATGAATTGTTTGACTCATTAAACCAACCAGCTTTTTTAGGAATATGGAATAACTAAATTTAAACCTAACTTGCAATGAAACTTTTTCTTCATTTAGGGATTAAACTGGATTCAGAGAACAGATTCAACAATGTTGCTGAACCAAAGAAGCAGAACCAACTATAACCTAGTCTAGTTGAAGTGAAGCTTACTGACTAGTGGCTCCACTTTAGTTTAATCTTGTACTTTGTTCTGATTTAGACACAATCTTTTCTGCTGTTTTCTCAACATCCTTATTTTTCTCCATTGTTTTCATAATCTGGATCTCTGCAGTTTCCAACTCCTTCTCTATGTTCAGAATCTGTCTTCCATTTATTTTCTTTGCCTCATTTAGTTTCTACTGGCAGTCTGACAGCTTTTCTTTTCCTTTAACAGCTTCTCCTCCTCATCAGAGGTTTTTGTCTCTACTAGTTTCTCCTCCACCATCTGATCCTCTGTTTTTCTCATCATCTTGGTGTTGTTGGACCTGCTGACCTTCGTGGTTCTCCAGTTCATGTTCTACTTCATTCTCGGTGTTGCGTAACTTTTTGTTGTCTTGATGGAGTTGATCTAACTCACTCTGAAGTTTAGAGTTTCCATCTATTAATAGAAAAAACACAAACTTTAAAAGACCAAATTATGATGCCAAATATCAAACAATCAGATCAAGACGTCTGTAAATCCTGTCAGAAGATGTTTCTGTATTATTTCATTACCAAAGAACAAAACAAGAACAAAACCTGCTAATCAATGTGTAATTAACCTCAAGTCAATATATGACTTATCCAAATTTCACTAGAAACCTATCATGTATTAATTTTTAAACATATCTTTTTCATCAAATGATTGACTTTTATTTATTATCTCTCCTTATTTTATTTTAATGTTCTATCTGAATTTTAACTTCAGTTTTCCTGCTTTATTTTCCAGTTTCTCCTTTGCTTTCTTCAGCTCATTGAGCAACATTTTATTTTCATTTTCAAGTTGTTCCATTTTCTTCTGCTGATTTAAATTCTCACCTGTTGTTGGAAACAATATGAAGATTATATCATCAATATGCAACAAAGTTAAATGCAAAATATCTGACACTTTTCAAAACCAGAGTTAACTGCTTGTTTAAATTGCACTGAACTACAAAATAACAGAGCAACTGATAGAGAAGAGTCCTATTTTGACATTCATCATGTGATGAATTTCTTTCCTCACCAGATTTCACAGGAAATGTAACAGTTGTTTATTTTTTTAACTAACTATTACTTTACATCAAACATTTCTCTTTCACATATCACATCATCATCATCGTTTATTTATTGGTTGTATCATTTTCAGGAAATTGTGTATTTTCCCCTGTTGATAGAGTTTTATAGGAAAGACGCAGCTCTCGCTCATATCTTGGCTCACCATCTTGGTGCCTGGGCTGCCTCAACTTTGTTCCTGTTATATAAAAGGAATAATATAATAATGTGGACATGTTTTATGGTATTGACAAAAAGTGAACACTGTTAATTTATAGATCTCAAATTTAGAAAGTTCTAACATGATTGTAGCACAATTTTTTTTACATTTAATAGCAAAATATGTGACAACTACTCAAAGATTGTAGCTTTCATGTAGACATGTACATCAAGAATAAGTCAACATGTATTCAGGCCCATTTCAAATCGCTGCTTTGCTCCTTTTAGGTTAAACTGAAAGGTTGGCAGATTTACAAAATGCATTATGAGTAAATAATTGTAACCCAGATAGTAAAAACATAAGAGAAGTCTAAGATAATAAATAGCAAGGATAAGTTCATTTATTCTATCCTTTTATTTCAATTAACATTTCAAAGTTCATATAGTTATTAAAAATGTGTTTACATTGTTTAAAATAGGTTATCTTTACTTTGTGGGGGGATTGCCAGCGAAAATTGTATTTTCCTACGGTAGTACGGTCTGTGAAGGTAGCACAGGTGTGAGGGAGAGAAAAAAAAGAAAGAACAGCAGAAGAAGAGTTGGGTTGAGCGTGAGAGAGTTTTGGTTCGGCGTGGGAGGAGATAGCATAAAAGGAGCAGTTAGCTGGTTTCGAAGTGACTAAGCACAAACTTGTCGTCAGGAGAAATTGTAATATACAATATGCAAGTTAGCAAGACGCAGTAGAGTTTCAATGAGAAGCTGCTGGACCGTTTTTGTTTTCTTCATTGCTGTATGTACTCGAGAGTTAGAGCGAAGCTAACCTAGCTGTTCGCTAATATGGACTGCTGTAAGCTGCTGTTTCGCTGTTAGAGTGAAACTTAAAGGGTTACAGAAGATCGTTACCGGATAGGATAACGAGAGACGGACTCCAGATAGTCGCTCTGAGTGTCCGCGTCGCTCAGAGTACCTCTGGCTACGTGGGAACTGAGGGCCTGGTGGAGCACGAGGAGAGTCCAGGGAAACCACACAACTGCATCGGTCGTGAACTGCTGTTTCTTCAGACTGTTGAGAGGTATTTTTGGGCCACAGGACGAAGGATTCATGTGTGGGAAATCACGATTACCAAGGTACTGAGTTGCACTTTAATATTTTTGCTCTTTTTATGAAGAGGCTCTGGACTGTCGGTGGGACTCCTACATTCGAGCATCTGCACAGACCTGCAACGTAGGGTGTATTTTCTGCCGGCATTAGATTTAGGTTTTACAATAGTGGGGTAAATAACTGGTGTTTTACACTGTATATGCAGATTCATTGTAATGCTGTTTTTTCTGTTTTACCTGAAACCGAAAACCTGCCATTTTTTAAATTTTATTAATAGTTTTTGCCTAATTAAAGGAGGATTTGTATGGTTTACTTTACATGGTGTGATGTGTAATTTACTTTAGTAATGTCCAATGCTGATCGATCCAAAAGTAGAAGAGAGATTCAAATTAAATAGTAAGAGTATACTGAAATAAAGAACCCAAACTCACTTATTTACTGACATTGCTTAAGTGAAGGCTACATAATAATCCACAATTGATGTAATAAAGTTATTATCCTGTTCTATAGAGAAACTGCTTCTGGTTATTATGAAGGAAAAAACTAAATTACACCTGTGTATTGATGCATAATAAGGGATTAATTTTATTCTTTTGTCATGTGTTATTATTAATAGTATTACCATTACTGCATAAATAATGTGTTTTTGTGTGTGATCTCAGTTTCCATACTCATTCAAGTCTAATGGATCCAGTTTTGTCATTAACAGTTCAACTCATTTGAAATGTTCAGGAAAATAAAAAAAAAACATTTTTAGAAGAAGAAATATGGGAAAACAGGAAGAAAATGGGATTGGGGCTCATATTATTATTACATTTTAAAAAGTTTAATTAGTTTAGTTTATTTCTATTGCCATCTGAATCTCCATAGGTTCCAAAACCTTTTCAATGTTCAGTAGCTGTCTTTCATCATTTGTCTTTCCCCTGTTTTTCTTTCTACATCGACTGAAGATCCTTTTTGTTTTCCTCTTTTTCATTCTGAACTTCTTAAGCTGCTGTAAAAGATCCTGTTTCTGCTTCTCCAGTTTATATTTTACAGAATAACAAGAACATCTGATTACATCCTAGTTTAGCTCAAGTTAATCTTGCTGATTTGTGACTTAGCATTTGTTTTTTTTTCAGAACTATGTTTTGTTAAAGATAAATAATTCTTGATACCTTCATCATCCTCTGCTGTTTTCTTGACATCTTTATTTTTCTCCATTGTTCTCATCATGTGCATCTCTATAGGTTCCATCACCTTCTCTATGTTCAGTATCAGTCTTTCATAAAATTTCTTCTCCTCATCCAGTTTCCACTGAGACTGTAACAGCTTTTCTTTTTCCTCTAATAACAGGTCTTTTTCATCAGAGGTCTTTCTCTCAGTTATTTTCTTCTCCATCATCTGAACTTCCTCTTTGTTTTCCTTCCTCTTAGTCTCAACATCTCTGAGTTTGTGGACCAGCTGATCCTTCTGGTTCTCCAGTTCTTCTGATGAATCATCAATAAACTGTTACAATCCCAGGATCATTTGTAACTCATTTATCCCTAACATTAAATATGTAAACTTTTCTCTAAGGTTACCTTTTTCCTTTTCCAGATCTTGTTTCCACTTATTGAGTTCCTCGTCTTTTTCACCAAGTCTGAACTTTAACTGCTTTACTTTGTCTTCTAGTTGTTTTATTTGCTCGGTCAGTTTATTGATCTCGTCTGTGTAAGAAACAAAAGATACAAACATTAATACAGCAGAAAAGAAAATATTCCCCTTTGATTTAACCCATTCATATTA
>NW_015118014.1:0-2306 GCF_001443285.1 Poecilia latipinna
GCAAGCAGTACTAAATAAAGTAGTATAGCTAAAACATGTGATATTTTAGTTAATAGGAAAATTATATTTAGACCAACATGTTTAACTAATCATCTAAGCAAAAGTAGAAGTCATGAATTCATTAAGTGCTCCAGGTCCTATAGAAGCAATGAGCTGGGTGAAGTAGATAAAAACAGGACCTAAAAACAGCTTTTTTAAAATCATGTTCAGATGTTAGAATTTGTGGTCTGAAACATTTAATGTGACAAAAAAGCAAAAACAGAAGAAATGTGTACATTTTTCACAGCACTACAAAGTCACAGCCTTTCAGTTGGGGGCGGGGGTTGGATGTTAGGACATAAACAATAATAACAGTGTGGAATCTGTGGGTTTATGTGCACATTTTATATCCATCCAATATTTCTACTGCTGACATTATTTTCTTTTAGATTTTATATGTTATGATCTATTTCCTTAGGTCTTTGCAAATAACAAATGTTAAAAATAAATGAGATATCATTAGCATTGTTCTGAAAAATATTTATTAGCAAAGAAAAAAATTCCTGCTTTCTCTTGTTACCTGAAAAACAATGACAAATGCAAGTCGTACAGCCAGCACCGCCCAGAATTCTTTAGAGATCTCATATGGTGTTAGAGACCAGGGAGGCTCTCTGTAATCCTTGTACCTGGGAGACACAAATAGTAGCAGTAAGGTATAATCAGTGCAACTTACTGTTGTTTAAAAAAGACAACTGTTCCTCAGTTTCTTCACCTGTCAAAGCTTTATGGGAGAACAGTGATGAGAAAGTCACTGTTGAAAACTCAGATCAAGGCTGGACTGGAGTCTGCCTTGAACTGAGATGTGGAGTCAGGTCTTCACAGTTATTATTTTTATTAATCACCAATTACAGTGTTTGGTTAATCCAAAAATGTCAATAAACCTCATACAAACCTCATACATGAACCTTTAATAATAAACTAAAAGTGAGGTTTTCTGTTTTTGTGAAAATATCTATATGTGCAAACTTATTGGAAAAATAATATTGTGCAGAATGATTATGCAACTACATGACAAACACATTTTCCCATCTCACATTTTTATTTTACCAGTGAACATTTCTGAAGTGAAAAAAGACTAACTAAAATAACCTCCTTTTTTTTCAATAACAGTGATCTGCCTCCCATTAATGGAGGTTGTTAGTTTCCTGATGTGTTGATGAACTTTCTGTGCAGCAGCATCCACACCCTCCCAGATTTGGCTCATGAGAAAGATACATGAACAGAATGGCTGCTGTCAGGATCGACCCATATAAGATAGAAAGGGAAAAACATGTACGATATGGACAAGCTGCCTCTGATCTCATTCTACAATATAGAGTGCGTACACCATGGAGGAGCTAAGCAGCCTGAAATCCATAGACGCATACAATCAGTGTTTCAACAGCTTTGCAAAGGACATCAGAACTTTTCACATGAATAACAGGTTCTGATGACTGGTAGAGTAAGTACATGTGGTAACATCCACATTTCTTCCTCGCCCTTAAGCTATAATGATGTAGATAAGTTGGTAGATGATTTCCAGTGCAAACTTTCAGATATCATTGATTACATTGCCCCATTAAAGTGAAGGTTGTGACTGGTAGGAAGAAATCTCCATGGAGAAATGCACAAACAGTTCAATCTGCAAGACAACTCTGCCGTAGGGCCGAACGGAAATGGCGTAAAACTCAACTGCACGTTTATTATGACATCTACAAAGAAAGACAACGTAACTATCACACAACACTAAAACATGCAAGAGAGGCTTTCTTTGCAGATGTCATAAACAAAAACATTAACAATGCTCGAGCTTTATTTGCTACTGTTGACAGGCTCACAAACCCTCCTATGACGTTACCACCTGAACTTCAATCTAATGCCGCCTGCAACAAGTTCTCCAGTTTCTTTTCAGAGAAAATTCAAAAGATCAGAGGATTAATCTGCACATCCACTCCAAAGCCAGTACCAATGCTGTGCCCAAACAAAACGCAGGAAAAAATGCAGGAAAAATGACCCAATTTCAACTACTTAATTATAATACCCTAGAGGAAATTATAAGTCAATTAAGCTCCAGTTCCTGCTGTCTGGATGTCCTACCCACACATTTCTTTAAGAAAGTCCTGCCTGTCATTGCTAATGATCTGATCCAAATAGTAACTCATCGCTCTCTTCAGGTGTTTTCCCCCAGGCTTTGAAAACAGCAGTTATCAAACCACTGATAAAAAAAAAACAATCTAGACAAATCACTACTGCAGAATTACAGGCCGATCTCCAACCTCCCATTCATC
>NW_015118014.1:5978-11395 GCF_001443285.1 Poecilia latipinna
ATGGCGTAAAACTCAATTACACGTTTATTGTGACATCTACAAAGAAAGACAACGTAACTATCACACAACACTAAAACATGCAAGAGAGGCTTTCTTTGCAGATGTCATAAACAAAAACCTTAACAATGCTCCAGCTTTATTTGCTACTGTTGACAGGCTCACAAACCCTCCTATGACGTTACCACCTGAACTTCAATCTAATGCCGCCTGCAACAAGTTCTCCAGTTTCTTTTCAGAGAAAATTCAAAAGATCAGAGGATTAATCTGCACATCCACTCCAAAGCCAGTACCAATGCTGTGCCCAAACAAAACAAATGCAGGAAAAATGACCCAATTTATAAAACCCTAGAAGAAATTATAAGTCAATTAAACTCCAGTTCCTGCTGTTCCACACATTTCTTTAAGAAAGTCCTGCCTGGCATTGCTAATGATCTGATCCAAATAGTAACTCATCACTCTCTTCAGGTGTTTCCCCCAGGCTTTGAAAACAGCAGTTATCAAACCACTGATAAAAAAGAACAATCTGGACAAACACTGGGTGCCTTTAAATCTCAACTTAAAACCCACCTGTTTAGAGTTGCTTATGGCTAAATTAGGGTTAGAGTCCTTGTCAAACGGTGTTTTGACTAAAGTCCAAAGGGTTGGAGTCCCAGTTGACGGCGTCTCAACTAAAGTTCTACAGTTTTTTATTTCTCTTTCTCACTGTTTACGTTTTAATGATGTTTTTTAAATCTCTTTCTCACTGTTTATTACATGCTGTTTTTATTTTAATTATGTAAAGCACTTTGAAATGCCTTGCTGCTGAAATGTGCTATACAAATAAAATTTGATTGATTGATTGATTGATTGGCTACATGTCTGTCTTAGTTTGCAGATAAAAGCTACATTAGCTATGCTAATTTTGCTAGTTCAGAAGTAAATACTACTTCTGAACTAGTAGAACAGATAAATGTGTGGATGTGCCAAAAACATCCACACCCACCTTTGTGAATCTACCCAAAAAGGTGGGTAGATTCTTCAAAAGTTGTAATCGAGTAATAGTTGTAATGGTAACTCAATTTCAGAAGAAATAGTAGTGAAGGGAATTGGTGGATGTAAACAGTGAAGACACAAAACAAGATTGAGGCTCACCTGCAAACTTCAATGGGATAGCCATAGGGCATTGGATCCATAGTTTCTTTGCCAAGCTCAAAGTGACTGACATTAAAGTAGGACAGCGTATGGTTGACAAATCCATGCAAGGAGCCATCAGGGCTGTACATATACTGGTAGACCATCCGAGGAATGAAGTCTGATGTGAAGGAGATGACAAATGCCTAGCAGAGGGGTGGAAGATCAAAATTTAGTCAGACCAAGGGAATTTAATGTAACACTGGCCTAAGCTACTTCAATTACCCACAGGCTATCAAATAAACTTCCATTCGATTCAATTCAGTTTTATTTATATCATCCCAATTCACAACAAATGCCTTGAGACATTTTACAGAAAATCATGTCTATTCATCATACATAGATTCCAATTTATTCTAGTTATCAAACAGTACAGTAAGCTCAATTAATAAAAAAAAGTAATTGAAAAAGTTTCAAACAAAACCCAGCAGGTTCATTGAGTCAGTGACTTGCAGCATTCACTCCTCCTGGACAAGGCTGTAGCAACAGCAGACAATCACTTGATTTGTGTTGTTGACTTTAGAGCAATTGCTCATGCATGTAGCGACAGTAAAGAAGAAAACCTCCATCAGCCATGACCAACTGAGAGTAATAAATAATAAAGTAGTAAAATAAATAAATGTAAAGTAAATGTTACTTGCAAGCCATGTAAACACACTGGAAACTAGAACTGAAGTTACTCAATAGGATGCATTTCATTCTGCAAATCATACAATGACCCTGAGTCACTCCAGCATCATCAGACAATAGCTTGTGACACACAACAGGATGCTGATGGAGTGACAGAAACTGGCCTCATCCTCTTCTGATTCTTTCTGTTTTGCTTTCTAACTTCTCCGCCACAGTCTCACTTCTCTTCCTCTTTTTCTTTCTGGCTGTTGATCCTGTCCAAATCCTTGACCTTCCATCACCAGAAATGTAACATTAGTTGTTCTTCATGTATACTTGGCATTTGATGGTTTATGAGATGCACCTTCAATCTATTTCAGAAAACTGGATTGTCATTGGTTGATCTCATGCTTCACACATTTACCTCTGTTAGAGAAACTCAAAATTCACCTCGGAGCAATATACCAGTTCAGGACAGATTTAGAAAAAAAAGTCTAAAAGAAATATCAAAATATATGACTAACATATTATGACAACTTGTAGTTGAGGTCAAGACTATTCAACAGAGACCCATACAATACGTTTTGATCAACATGACAAAAGCAGCTGAAAGTGTAGGAAAAGGCAGAGAATACACACAGTAACTTAGATGATGTACAAAAGCATTTGCAAGTTGCTTTTCCTGCAGTTTCCTGCTCCTGTCAGAGCAGGAAACTGCTTCTTGGTGTGCACAAATGACAGTTTGATTTGGAGACTGAATAAGTAGTTTTGAGAATTTTAATTGTGTTCTGAGAAATGCACCAAAGAGATTGAGAAAACCAGTAATAAAGAACTGAATATTTAACTTTACTAATTTTTTAATGGCTGCATAAAAACAGTGATTTGAGAAATCTAGAGTAATAAACATTATTCAGAGTGGCGCGCGCATGTTCCTTGGACAGGTGGATGGATTGACTAATCAGCAGGGGTTACATACTGCAGTTTGGAGGCAGGCCTGCGCCTTTCAAGGGGATCGTGGAGATGCTTCTACCACCTCCAGAGCAGAACTCCGCTCTCATGTCAGAGCTGCAGGAACTGGTTGCGAAAGGTGCTATTTCCACGGTTCCCCAGGGAGAAGAAAATGCAGAGTTTTTTCTGGTCCCCAAAAACAGGAGGAATGAGACCTCCTATTGGAAATTCTCGATCTGTCCCTGTTCAACAACTCGATTGTGGAGAGGTCATTCCACATGCTGACAATCAGACAGCTGGTGGAAAACGTTCACATCCATAGATTTTAAAGAGGCATACTTCCACGTCTCCATCATCCTGAAACAGCGGAAGTATCTGCCTTTCTCCTTTCAAGGGACCCAATATCAGTACAACCGTCTGCCATTCGGTTATTCTCTCACCCCGCGGACCTTTTCCAAATGTGTGGAAACAGCACTGCACATGGCAGGGATGAGAGGCATCTTCTATCTGGACGACCTGCTTTTACTGGCTCGGACCAGAGAGGAACACATCACATCTGCTGAGTCTGGGATTTTTCATTATCTGGGAAAATAGTTTGGCTATTTCGTCCCAGATGATCCTTTATCTGGGAACGGAGCTGAACTCAGTTATGATGAGAGCCCGATTAGCACAGCCAAGAATCGAGGCTCTGTCAGTGCAGCTCCGCTGTGTCAGGCCTTGCAGCGTAGTGACAGCTCTGTCAGTCACGCGGCTGCTGGGAATGCAGCAGGGTCGAGCTCAAATCATGACACCGGCAGCTACCGCGGCACTTCCGGTGGCAGGTTTCATTAGGTGTCACGGGTGCCACTGGCTTCGGCACTAGGTGTTGTTGAGAATTTGTTTTGGGTTTAATCAGAATTATTATTTGGGATATTATAATTTAATATATTTATTTAATAGATTTAGTTAGAATTTGATAGTATCTGGTTCAAAATGGACTATTTGTGAACCTTTAACAGAATGGACTACGTATCCCATGATGCTTTAGAACTACTAGAAGAAGAACTTGAAGTCAGACGAAGAAGAAGGAATTTTGTATGTTTTTTTCGCAGAAAGAGCTACGTTAACTGAGTTCCTACACTCTGTCGTAGATCATCGTGTATGATTCGTTCATCCTATTTATTCACTGAAGTTCATCTGAATGATTCAGACGACTCCTTTCATCTTTGAATTATTTGAATACACAACAGGTGTCACAGGTGCCATTGGCTTCGGCACTTTTGCAACAGCTGATTCTAGCTTCCACTAGAGCTGCCATTAGGTGTCCAGGATGTTTCAGAGCTGTCACAACTGCTGCCGCTGTTATGGAGGATGGCAATGCCAGTTTTTGTAATACGTGTTATCTATATTGCCTGTTTATACTTTTTTTTTTCAATGGTACTTGTATTGTTTAATTATCCATTTAACACCTTATTTTTGACGGAATTTAATTGATTTAATTTAATTTAATTGTCATGGAGAAATAATATTTTTCTTTGATTCTGGTGTAGTAAATTCACACGTTGACTAAACATGAATCTTACATGAGATTTCAAAAGATTTCAGGGAGGGGTTTTTATAATACACAAAGATTTTCGTTCTTGACTATGGAAAGCTTAAAATGTAGGTTATTGCTGTTTAAAGTATTTACTTTGTCAAAGTATTTTATTTGTCAATAAATATTGACAAATCAATTACTATGCATATACTTTGTGACATAAACTTTAAAAAATGTTTAAACATATCTACCAAAGAAAATAACATGCAAACTGCACAATTTTCATTTAAAAAAGCATTTGCATCTTAAGTATAACCCAAAGTAATTTTTGTTTCCCAAAATATATAACACCCTTGTTCTTAATGCTGCTTAAGATTCACACATTGTCAAAGTTTTTGAGGTGTACATACCTTGTGTTTTGACTTACTTCAATGTAAAAAAATTTAAGGTGGTTTGACTTGAAAGTGAAAGTCGTCCTGCTGCCTTGAAAATGCTATTGAAATGCATTTTGTTGTTCTGATTTTATTAAGAAAATTTTCATGACAATGTCCAGAACCAGAAACAAACAAGAAGAAACCTTCATTTATGCAGCAAAATCTGGAATAAACTTCCCAATTAATGAAAAATAGCAGATATTAAGTATATTAAATTATAACAAGTAATAACTAGAGGTGTGCAGATCGATCGGCCACCGATCATAATCGACTGATTTCCGTGAAAAAGTGTATGATTGGTGATCGCCGATCACGGTCTCTTGTTGCCTATCACACAAACCGATCACCTGCATCTCATTTCGCAGCCTGCCTGTGCAGCTGGTCTCCTCTTTCTTTCACACTGCGCAAACGCGCAGCAACAAATCCTAAGCGATGTCGTGTGGAACTATAACGCACTGAGTGAATGGGGAAGTTTGCGTGTTGCGGCGGAAAATTACCTCGGGAGTGAAGCACGTCAAAATGCACCCAAGTAAAAAAAAAGTATGCTTTAGTATACTAAATTTTAACATACTTTAGCATACTTTGATTGATGTACTTAAACTGTACTATTTTGGAACAACTAATTTTATACCTGGTATACTTTAGTAGTACTTAAGTTGTATAAAATTACAACTTTTAGTATACTTAGTATACTTCACCATACTTTTTTGGAACAACTTCAAGTTGTACTTGGTATACTT
>NW_015118015.1:0-11347 GCF_001443285.1 Poecilia latipinna
TAAAGAAAGTATTTCTTTTTTTATCACTGTGTGTCATTAAAATAAGGTCAACCTTTGCCCTCTGTTAGCATAAATTACAGTGGACCTCCACATTTGTGAATTTTTCTGAAGAACTCGATTGCGAAACATTTGCCTGTTCACAGTTTTTTTTTTTTTGTAGACCATATGTGAGATATTTAAAAAAAATGAAGCTTGGGAAGCTGAAATACCAAAGTGCAAAGCTACTTGACACGCTATTGGCTGCTAAGCATCCAATCCAGGACTGCCATTCATTTTCCTTTGTGCTGACTGGCTGAATCCCCAGGACCAGAGAACACAGCGAACACCTGGATGAACTGTGTTTCTACTTGAAAATGTCAAAGTAACGAGATAATTCTTTTTATTACATTCACATTCAAAAGTTTACATTTATTAAAATCCACCCATCCATTATCTTACACCCTTATCTCTAGCAGGGTTGTGAGGGCTGCTGGTGTCTATCTCCAGGGGTCAACGGGTGAGAGGCGGGGTCAGCGTGGACAATTCACATTGCAGGGCATTTATTAAAATCCAGTTAAGGATCACAGTGTCATATGCAACATTTACCCTGATAAGATTGTAAATGGGGGTAAAGCTAACATGACGTAGCTTTATGTCATAATATAGTTCCCTCAAGAAAACCTGGTTGTTTTGATTCTTTCATGCATGTTTAAGTAATCCTTGAATCTCCCGAGGAATCCATTCCTAAACGCTTGCTCTTTCTCATTCCACAAAGCTTCTCTTCGCAGCTGCGGCCTTTAAATCAGGTTTTTATTCCTTCCTCACTCAGCTCCTTATGGCAGCAGCAGCAATTAGAAAACAAGGTCATCATAGTACCTACATCTCAGTCCATTGCTCCTATGAACCGTGGTAAACTGCATAACGGAATAACATTATTGTGATGACTTGCTGAAGCCAAAGTGTCAGAAAAAACAGAAGCTTCTTAAAGAGACAGAGGCCCAATTTCACAGAGTCAAATTGCAAAGTCAAATTTATTGTAAAATATCTTTGAAATATACAGCATTTTTATGCCAACTGAAGGTAACATAGTTACCTGATTGCGCTACACAATGGCACTATGTGCCTGGAAAACACACAATAGGCCCCCCTTAAAACTACCTTCCTGTTTGGGACACATGGCACCATGGAGTGTCATTTCTTGCATGGTAGTAAGAAATGATACCCACCCCCCATCCCCTGGGAAACATTCGCGCCCAATTGTTTACACTGCAACAGGTGTAGACAGTTTTAATAAAGATGAACGCTAAAGCTCATGGTGACCAACGGATATCAAAATATCTCTTGACCTTGCAAACATGGATTACAGTTGATGTCTGTCACAGCAGGAGGCGACTGTGCCCAGAATGCCCTGCACGTCTATCTGGCCAGTAAGCCGGGCCACAGTTTCTGCCCCCCACTCAGCCCAGAGCGGCATGTATCCGTCTCTGGCGCGGATTATACCATACACACATGGTGGTGTGTGGGTGTCCGGAGAAGTGCTAGACAGTGATGTTTCAGGTTTCAAGGTTCAGCCGGAATTCTCCAGCAGTCCTGGTGCAAGAGAGTCTTATATTCCCTGGAGACACAGATGGACAGGAAGCGCTAAGGACCCCAGGTCCCAGATTGGTCATAAACACCTCATGTTTGTTCTCTTATTCCAGCTTTTGTCTTTTTGTATGTCTCCAAGGAGCTACTATGGTACCACCCTGTAGTCCATTACTGTAATTCCTCACAGGATCCTGACAGATATCTGGCACTTCCTATCATATGTCGATAGCAGGTCTGGTCCATTAATCGAACCAACTGCTTTACAAGACCCTTCAGGATAGTCTGGGTCAGGAACCCCACTCAGGAAGGAGCTGACTCCAAATTAATCCACTGACAATCCAGACACCATTGTTACATATAGTTCATAATGAAAAAAATCCTACTTCTGCTTGCATATTGATCTGTGAGAGGTGCTGACAATGCACAAACATCTGTACCACACTCAGACTTGTGTTTGCAGACTTCATCCTGGCCACCACACAATGAAAAAAAAAACTTTTTCACTAAAGAGTGACTCTCTGGATAACCAGGATTTTTCCCCTCTTGGGGGCCACTGGCACTAACCTAGCTGTTTTCTGTATTTCAGAATAATACGTCTTCTGTTGGACTTAATACAAAAAATACTTTATAAACACACATCTAGGATATATATCCATAACTCATTGGCATGATAATATTTGGAAAACAGAGTAGTGCTTTAAAAGACCCTGACCAACATGGCGGCGGCATTGCCCTGTTATTTAAAATGAGTCCCAGCAACCACCGCGCAGGCGCGAATAGAATCACGTGATTTATTTAAAGTGGGAGTGTAAAGATGGCAGCCAATGTCAGCAAATTAAACATGGCTCGATTAAGAAGTTCAGTGTTTTCAGTGTTCCAGTTAGATCTCCTCCGTGAATTACTCTGCGTCCTGGTGGCTTTTTGTGTTCTGACGCAGCAGTCGCTGGCAGACCAGCAGGAGTTTTCCGAGGACTTTCTGAAGCGGGAGTATTCTCTGGTGAAACCGTATCGAGGTAAGTTTACTGTCAGGCTGGCAGCGCTAGCGAGCACGGTGGCTGACAGCTTAAAACCGCTTCAAACTTATTAATAAGAACCAACAATAGTGCACATCCTCCCGACAACTCAGGGTTGAGCTCCTTTGTTAACTAGCTTGTCGACTCGCCATATTAGCTGCAGTGGATAATAATTAACTAAGAGGAACTTTGCTCTCCTAACTAAATGGCAGCGCTTGTTGAGGGCAGAGCTGGTATTAAATCTCGGCAGACGGAACCAAACGGAAACCAGTAAAGTCAGTGCAGTTTTCACATTCTCCACAGGCGGATGTAGTTTGATTTGGTTTAGGTTGAGCTCACTGATAGGTGCTTTGGATGCTTCATTTAAAGGGTGTTAACATTGGTCTTCAGTTTGAATATTTAATCAGTTGACTCCTTGTCGGAGTCAGCTAATTTCACATCGATTGGTTCTGATCGTCAAATACTGAAGATTTTTTTTCTATTCTCCAAAAGAAATGAAAACTGTACAATTCAATGTACTCTCACTACGTGATTACGTTCTGTCTTCATAATGAGGTCATCAGGTAACTGACCTGTAATATTCAGCCAAAAGGCCCTTTATTCTGCAGCTTGAAGTTAGGATGCTGGACTTGAGGCCCCCTGATTGTTGAAGCATTTGGAGTGCAGATGGCAGCTTTCAGACTTGCACATGATAACGCAAATATGTAAATGTATGAGTCAGAAGCACTTGTGATCGGGATCCATACAAGAGCTTGAAATCGTTGAAAATGCTTGAATTTCAATGAGGTGCTCTCAGTTTGGAAAGTGCTTGACATTCAGACTGCACAGTTTTGTAATAAAGTGCAATCTAACATATAATTAAATATATACATTTGGAAAGTGTTATTTACAGTTGAAGTAAGATATATAAGACACACTTTTTTTCTTGGTGTTTGAAGTGAAATCAGAACCAACTTCTGTTGTTTTAGCTCAGATAGAATGACCACAATTATTTTTATTTATAAATGACACAAAACGTGATTTTTTTTTTTTTTTTTTTTTTTTTTTAGGGATTTTTATTGTAACTTTCTTTGTGTTTAAGCATGAATTTCAACAGGAAGGTAATTTACCTTAACATGATTTGCTTGGATTGTTAAAATGTAACAAATATTCATTATTCCTAGTGGTTCAGTTACTGTGTTGATCTGTGTTAAAATTAAAGTTAACTTATGTTTTATTTTGTTATACATGTTATTGAAATTGTTTTTTTTTGTTGTTGTTGTTAAATTAGTGTTTTGTTCTCTTACCAGTCAGGTGTATAAGTGGTGTGTGTGAGACATTTTTGAAAACGCAAAACTTTGTTCTATTTTAGTTTACCTTTTTCCTGCCATAGTATGTATAATATTATCACATTATTAATAACAGAAATAAATTGTATCACATAACATTTCTTTTAGTTAATTTTAATTGTTTTTATCTCTAAGGTAACCTTTACTGTGGGAAAAGTGAAGGATGAACTCACTTGGGTTTAGTAAAAATCAGATATTTGTTATATTTGTTAGGGATGTGATAATATAAAGATAATGACCTTGGGACTGCCGTTCTCGTTCAAATATCCTACTGTACACACTTCTAAAAAATATTTGATATAATTATAATGCTTAAAAAAAATAAAAAAAAGAGTGAGAATTAAGGGTGCAGCTCCAGTTGAAAGGTGACCTGTCCTGTTTCTGCAGGACTGGGCTTCTCCAGCTCCTCCCAGTGGGATCTGATGGGAACGGCCATGGTGACCCCTGACCATGTGAGGCTGACCCCAGACCAGCAGAGCAGACAGGGAGCGGTGTGGAGCCGGATCGTAAGTCTGCAGCTGCATCACATGCTTCCATGTTACCCAACCACTTCCTGCTTCATTCTGTCACAGCTGCTCACAAACGATGCCACCACAATATGCTGCTACACATGTAGTTTCACTGTAGCAAACCTTCCCCAGTGTCGGTTTTGATGTGTACATTAGTGTCATGTTCTCCTCTGTTGCTCTTCATTTTTTGCGGTGCAGCCGTTCGTCTTGAGGGATTGGGAACTTAGAGTTCACTTTAAAATCCATGGCATCGGGAAGAAAAACCTAAACGGAGACGGACTTGCCATCTGGCTAACCAGAGATCGCATGCAGAACGGTAAGCTGGCAACAATGACACAGATAAGTACTGAAGACACTCCTTTGATTTCATGTTTTTATGCTCAGTACTTTGCAGACACAGTCAAAGCTGTAAGGCATCAAAAACTGACTGGATGAAGAAAATGTAATCCTAATGCAAAAATACTTTATTGATCCCAAAAGAAAATTAAATTAAAGGAAATTAAATGGATGAAGGCAGAGGAGCTCATTAGTCCTCCTGAATGCTACATCTATCCTACATCTATCCTACCTCTGCTGGATGTTTTTTCCTGTTAAAGGAGAGTTTTTCCTCTCTACTGTCGCCCCCTGCTGGTCCAGGAGCGGTGTATGCTGTGGGTCAATAACTTCATGCGATCTGCTGGGTTTCCTTGCATAGAAAAGTTTGAAACTACTTTGACTAATGAGTCTGCTGTAGCTGGGGTCATCTAGAATGTATATCTGTTTGAAGTAAAATGCTTTTTTTTTTTTTTTTTTTGCAAATTGCCTTAAGAGGACATTTATTCTGAATTGGCTCTATAGAAATAAACTGAACTGAATTGAATTTCTGTGTTCCTCCCTCACCACGCTCTCTGCTCCGCCTCAACGTCTCCAGGTCCTGTTTTCGGCAACATGAACCAGTTTGTTGGACTTGGAATATTTGTGGACACTTACCCAAACACAGATAAGACCCACGATGTGAGTAAAACCTCCCACATCTCTCTGAACCCTGTTCTCAGCCTGATGTTTTCAGTTTAAATGATCAAGTCAGAATAGTTGTTGTTGACAATAATTTCTTGTAGCTCTGGGATTCAGTGTTTTGTTAATTATAAATGGTTTATTACTCATTTAATTGGTTTCAGTTGTATCAGTTGGTAACAGTGGCAACAGCAGCCATCGAGGCTTTTTTTTTTTTTTACTTTCCTGTGGAGGCGTAATGTGAATTCACCCGCATGGGATGAGTTTCCAGCATGATGTCCTATTCAAAGTCCCACTCAGGTGGAATTGGTGCAGACTTTGGCTGATTTGGAGCCGTTCTGGTGCTCCTGCTGCAGAGCTCAAACTGGAACTGAAAGTCACAAACTCTGACATGCTGAAGTCACAGAGTGGTTGGGATGATGAGAATGAATTCTAAAAGAAAAAAAAGTGGATAATTCTGATCAGAAACACAACTTTGAACTCTAATATGATAATTAGACGTTTCCTTGTTTGTGGATCTCTGTTCAGTGCATCATCTGAAAACTGAACCAGCTGAGATGGAAACCGAAATGTAACCTTTGTGCTGGAGCTTCTGTGTTGGAAAACTAATGCTGCACATCAACTCAGTGTAAAACAGGGTGGTGGCAGTATCATTCTGTGGGGATGCTTTTCCTCAGACAAAACAGGAAATCTGCTCAGTAGGTCAGAAAATGGATCTAGGGAATACAACAGAACTCTGACAGCAAACCAGAAGTTGCTGAAGTCTTGACTTCACTTTCCACCAGGGAAACGCACTCATGTTAGAATGGCCTAGTCAAAGTCCAGTTGAGAAACTGTAAAAATACCTGAAGAAACTGTAGCTAGAGCAAAAGGTGTTTCTGCAGTGCTTTGATTGAGGGAGCTGAATACCAGAGCACTCCACACTTTTTAGATTTGTTAAAAAATAAAAATAAAATAAATAAGCCCACATGTCTTGTTTTTGTTCTGCTTCTCATTCTTTTTAAGACACTCTGATTCAGATGTGTTTTGCTGAACATGCAGACAGGTGTAGGCGGAGCTTAGTTAGCATGCTAACCTGCTGCAGCGTAACGTCTCCCCGTCTCTGCTGGGGCTCAGCGGCGCTCTCTGTGAGTGAGGCAGCTCCAGCAGAGACCGGAAGTGAGTCGGCGTCTCTGCAGGACTGGAAACTGACCTGCTGCTCAGACACAACCCAACAACATGGCTGCCATCGCTCCGGGGTCCTGCGGATGACCCTGGGTGAGACGAGCTCCTCTCTCAGGGAGATTTTAACTCCCGTTGGCTCCTCTGTTGCAGAGGACCTTTCCGTACGTCTCAGTGATGCTGGGAAACGGAACCCTGACGTACGACCACGACCGTGACGGGCGGACCACCGAGCTCGGAGGATGCACAGCCATGACGCGCAATTCCATTTATGACACCTTCCTGCTGGTCAGATACTCTAAAAACAAGTTGACGGTATGGCAACGGTTTTTTAATCTAGTGGAACTAGGGAGAAACTGCTCATCTGAACACCATGAAAGAGTTGATGCATGTTTAGAGCTGTTCTGTGGAAGGGGGGATTCAGCTACTAAGGTTAAGTCATATGAAATCTTACATAGGGGGTTTCAGAGTGCAGCCCAGGGGCCAGTTTTGGCCCGTGAAATGATTTCGAGTGGCCTTCCACTGCAGTTCCTGAGAAACTAACTTGACAACCTCATTTTTTGTCTTTAGCAGCTAAAGCATAACATGAATTCAGTGTTTCTAGGGTCTTGTTGCCCGTGACTTATTTTAACTTAAATTGTTTGGATGCCACCGATGTAAAACAAAATGACTTTGACTTTCCTCTGCTGTAAATCCATAAATAAACTCCTAGTGTATCAAACTGCTGATGTGTTCCTCTGTGTGTCTGCAGCTCATGGTGGATGTGGATGGGAAACAGGAATGGAGAGACTGTGCTGAAGTCAGTGGGCTGAGGCTTCCCAATGGATACTACCTGGGTGCCTCCTCTGCTACTGGAGATCTATCAGGTGTCCAGCATTCAAACAGTCTACAGCAGGTTGTCCAAAGTGCAGCCCAGACACACAAAATCGAAGTATTTTTGGTCTGGGTTCTAGTGCAAATATCTTAGTATACTTTGAAATAAGAAAAATCTAACTAGAAAGTAGCTTTACAGCAAGATATAGGAGCTAGTTTTATGTGAATACATCTTTAATACTGCTTACATAAAAGCAGTAGTTCTACTGGCAGATTTTTAAATTTTAATTATGACCTATGTAAATTTATTTGGAAATGTATTTCTAAATGCTATTGCTTGGAGGAAAGTATATCTATTGATATCCAGACAGAGATGTAGAAACACGCACTGAGAACACAACTTCTAAGATTTTTATCTTATTTAAAAATCTATATAAGACATTGCTATGTTCTATACTGTCACATGTAACATAAGGGTATATTGAAGAATAGCATAATGAAGTGGGAATTAAAAAAAAACTGTAAAGTTCTCACTCCTTTTCAGACAAGTACGGTAGATAAATCTTATGTTGCAAAACATAAGATTACAAGAATACATATACACATGTATATGCATTTTTTTTTTTGTTCAAAATAGATGAAGTAAAGAAATCTCGCTAAGTCTCATATTCTAATGTTGCCCACCGGCTTGTCGCACAGATAACCATGACATCATCTCAATGAAAGTGTACCAGCTGACTGTAGAGAGGACTCCAGAGGAAGAGGAGGAGGAAGAGGCGATCACCGTCCCTCGGGTGGACAACATGTACCAGTTTCAAGGTAGAAACATTTCTATCGCGTGGCTGAAAATGGTCCTTCAAAGCTGAGGCTTCATGGTAGTTTCCTGTTGGGCTTCCCAGTGGACGTGGAGGAGGAGGGGATGAGTGGGCTGCAGCTGTTCTTCACCCTGCTGTTCTCCATCCTGGGCCTGTCCGTGCTGGCCGTGGTGGGCATGGTGCTCTACGGCCGCTGGAAGGAAAACAAGCGCAAACGCTTCTACTGAGAGAGGTGCTGCTTCTCAGAACACAGGTCCTCGGTGCACATTAGATCAACTGGAGACCGCTGTGCTGTGACTGGAACTCAGACCGATGGCCTTCTGGGTCGAATGTGGAGAGAACATGAGCGGGATGGACAGATAAATCAGGTGGATAGTGTTTTTATATATTTTTTTTTAAGTTCTCTGGAGGATGTGGAGATCTCAGCAGGTTATCTGCTGAGTGAGGATCTGTCCTCACCAACAGGAGGCAACAAAAGAATCAAGTTTCTGGAATCAAATTGCTGCGTGGACTTCACTGACATCATGATAACAGGAGTTTCCCCACCTCTGGGGGATGCTTTTCAGTCACTTCACAGGTTGCACCTGTAAACAAAGTAAAGAAATAAAACTCCTGCATTATAACAGAAGAAATTTGGGAAGCTGCTCCAGTTGCAGTCCTGTTAAAGTAGGTATTGTCTACCTGCAGCTGTTGTCACTGTTATTTAGTGTCTGAAACTCCTGAAACTCCAAGTGAAGACTAATCTAACAGCACCAACAGCAGAGCAGACTTTTACAGTCTTAAAAGAACAATATAACAATAACATCTGGGTTTATCTAAATGGACGCCAACAAATGTTTACCTACTGCCTGCGTTTTTAATCAGGTAGCATCTTTACATCCTCTGTTCTCACTGCCAACAGGAAACTCATTGGTGAAGCCAGGTCATGAAAAAAATCTGAACTATCCCTTTAAGTTCCTTTGTTCTGTTATGAGTGTAAATGTAGCTCCAGTTTTTATATCTGTGACATCACAAATCTAATTGTCCAATCATGGACAGATCCAAACAATTTGGTAAGCAATTGCTGTCCTTTGATTGGACAACTAGATGTGGCAGTAAGTCCAGGCTGACCAATCAGTTTGAGGTGTGAAAACATCAGAAGTATTCAGAGCGCAGGAGTTAAAAAAAAAAAAAAAAAAGGTTTTTAGAGATTCACTAAAGTTTTTCTGTTTACTACAGAAATTCCTCAGGGACATGAAGGGATTTCTTTTTCTTTTATGATGCCTAGCAAAAGTATTAGTTTCCCTCACAAATTTTTTGTGTTCTCTCGCAATAATGTACGAATCATTTCATGTTGAATCTTGAATACCGAAAGTTTTTCTACTACAATATAAGGGTTTTGTAAGGTTCTTTGATGTATGTCAATATCTCGTTGAGATATCTCAACTTTTAAACCTTTCTTTAGGATACACATGAACATGGGCTTTCATTCAAAACAGAAACTTTCCTTAAGAAAAACTACATGCAAAGTATTTGAACTATTTTTGAGTTATTTTCATGGGGTAATGAAGTCCTCTGACATTGTGTGTTGGTAGTGTGGTTAATAAAGGGCCGTTTTCATGTCCTATCTCAAACACAACCAGTATCTGCACCAATGAGTTAAGACTGTAGAAACAGGTTTTCACTGAGGCTCTTTTAAAATGCATATATGTGCAATTTTAAATTGACATTTGTTATACCATATTTTCCAGACAATAGAGCGCACCTTACTATAAGCTGCACCTTCAAATTTTTTTGATACCAGCGGCTTGTAGCACTGGGCTACATTTTTGTACGGCTTGTAGCACTGGGCTACAAGCCGCTGGTATCTCCGCTAATCTCGGTTTTTCACAAGGACACAGCAGAGGGCTGCGTTCTTAATAAATCTACTATTAAGGACGCAGCCCTGCGTCTCCAACGCCGAACCATGGATTCGTTCATGTCGAGCTTACAGGCAGCAGCTCCATTTCCCTCCTGTACTGCCAGATCGATGGCCCTCAACTTAAAAGTGGCATCTTTTTCTTTGTGTGGTTTCCATGATGAGAGGGTATGAGTTTGAAGAAATTTCTCCATCTTGTCTGCTGCTAGCATGTGCTTGTTCTAAATGAAAATTAGCTCTTTCTTTCTTTATGTCCAATTTTTACTTCTAATGATTAATTTCCTGTTGAAGAGCCCCGTGGCGGTTGACAAAAAATCCACAGAAATGCTGCACCGGGCGATAAGCCGCATGGTTCAAAGCGTGGGAGAAAGGTAGCGGCTTATAGTCCGAAAAATACAGTAATTATGATTGGATACAAATTAGACCAGGGTGTATTTGCTAATTTATTGTGAGGGAATGCAATATCTTTTTGACTTAACACACTGGACAAAATGTCCCCTAGCAGGCTCCATAGTTTTCTCTTTAGTTCAGATATTTTTTGTCTTTGCAGATTTCAACTCTTTTCTACACAGGCATCATATTCAGGAACCGACTGATTTTCCAGCTGCTGTCTATGAAAAAATTGATGTACAAGCTAGTGATCTTATTGCTGCTAAGTAATGGGACTGATAAAAAAAAAGAACATACTTTTCACTGGTTCCCTGTGATGCACTGAAGCAGACACATCCACAGACAGGAATGGGTCCCATCAGGTCACTGTTTGAGATTATCCACTCTAGTTTCCTCCAGTCCACTTCCACTTCTTTTGCTAATCCGACCAAATCAGCATTCTTCGTTTCAACCTGCAGAACGTAGCAGCCCATTTAACTTTTACCTCCACTTTAATCTAAACTGTAGCTGCTATGACAAACAGCCAAGCTGTGGATTGTTGCTGGAGTCTCGTTGAAGTGCCTCATTAGGACCAGTAAAGACAGTCCTGTCCTTCTGTAGCTTTAACATGTTGTTTCTAGATATGGCAGGGGTGTCCAAACTGTGGCCTGGGGATCATTTGCTGTTTCTAAATGATACAAATTTGACTTTTCTTTTTTTTTTATTAGAAAAAACTAATTGAAAAGGAAAAAGCAATTAATGTATCCTACATTTTTAATTGACCCACAGATAAAAAAAAATTAAGACATCCCACAAAATATTATTCTTTGCCTATCCAAGCTTTCTGGACCACATCTACCCACTGACTGGGACACTAAAGCAG
>NW_015118016.1:0-4826 GCF_001443285.1 Poecilia latipinna
AAGAGGTGCAGGTGGGGGAAGAGGAGGTGGAGGATGCATTGAGATCTTTAATCTCCAAAGCCACAAACATGCAAAACTCCTCAGGGCTACAGATCATTATTTAAGTATAGAAAGTTCTGCTATGCCGTTCTCCCTTCTCTCCTCATCTGCCACTCTACCTCCTCCAGCACCACCTCCTCGGCTTCTTTACTCACCCTGTGCTTCCTCCAGGAGCCTTGCTGTGGCCCAGCCAGACACTCCACAGGAAGACATAAACACCTACCTGGCCCCGGCTCTCCATTTACCCTTGGGGTTCCACAGTGTATCGTGTTTGTCTCCTCCAAAGCTGGGTCTGAGTTTTTAAAAAGGGATTTTTTTTTTTTTTTGTAGACTTTATTTTATTTTATTTTTGCTTGTGTTTAGAGTTTGAATCAAGGTTTGAAGATGCAAAATATGTCAAGCAAGTCTTCCACTTGAGTCCTGAAATTCAACAAGGAAGAATACTGTAATGTTTGTGTGTACTGGGAGTGTGAATGTATGAAAGGAGAAAAATGTGTGCATGAAAAGGGCAGCATAGACTCTATCGTATAGGATTTTTTTTTTTTTTTTTTTACTGCCTTTAGAACAAATTTCAGTCTTTATTGTCCTTTGTGACGAGGTTCAGTCTTGATAAATCAGGAGGTCTGGAAGAATCAGTTTGTCCCACGACCAAGCATTGAACTGATAAAGGGACAGATGCTGAAGTAGTTTGTTGTTTATGTCTTTTCCTGTGCATGCTCACCCCTCCACTGCACGTCCTAGCGATTAGGTCGAGTGCAGCGAGCAGCCAGGCCTATTGGCACCATGGTGTACACTCCCTTTATTCTGTAGCTCTGGCCTCAAGTGACGTGAGGCTGAAACGCACACAAACACTTTGCAGCAGTGCACTCAGACGGTGGATGTTCTCTGCTTATTTAAATCTGACTTTCAGTTTCTGAGAGAGTTGGGGAAGATGAGGAGGACGGGAGGGAGGAAGGACAGGAATCAAATGCTTGTCTGGAAGACTGGATACTCATCAATCTGAATTTAATCGCTATGTGAGCTGTTATATCACCTCAGACACAACACAAACCGCACTTATATACTGGTACAAAATGCTGATGAAATATTCATTGTCTGCTTAAAACCACTGACCGAAATCTATAACGGACCAACAGGGAGTGATTTAACTTGTTCAGTTGGACAAAATAACTAGAGTTTAGCTGCTGCATTATTATTAGACTACTGTTAACGACTCTGAGGCATGAATGTGTAACAGCACTGTGTTTTCTGATTCCTGACATGACAGATAACACTAAATACCTTCCATGTCTTCCATAGTTCCTTCTGTTCATTAAGAGAAAAACATTTCTTCCAGCTTCTCCGTCCTGTCCTAAACATCCTAAACGCATGCCTTAGGACCAGGCAAAGATTTTTGCCACCATTCTATTGCCTTATAAAAACTCTCCCAGCCTCCCAATGTCTTCAGTGGTTTTAAATAGATTTTAGCATCTTTTCTTGTTTGGTTCTGCAGAATAGGAAGTGTCTGCAGCGACAAAGCATAGCTTTGCATGAGAGAAAGCATGTGGCATTTATTTTATGCGATCAAAACGCACCAAAAGCAACAGACAATTGGCCGGATGAATGATGTCTTGGATTTGCCATCCTGTGCCTGTATTTTCTGCCATTCTGCTGTGTCTCCCTCTTATCCAGTAATCTTTATTCGTTTCCTGATTTATAACCGGGTATTGGAGTCTTTGTGGGCTCAGAAACTTACAGATTAATATATTTAATATCATTCCTGTAATCTGAAATCATGATCTTGTGTTTTAACCAATCTTCCTGGTTGACTCGTCTCTTTTTGTTTCTGGGGAGATTTTTCATATTTTGTTTTTATCTTTTTGTTGCTTTTTTTTTTTTTTGAATGATTTAAAAGTAATTTTTGTATATTTAACATGCTATCTGAAACATTTCTACACTCGAGATTTATTTGAGAAATGCGAATACGCTAACAGGGTGATAGCTTGCGGCGCGTGTCTGATGGCAAACTGAAGAACCAGAATAATGAAGTTAAAGGAATGAACTTGCTCATTCCACAAGTGCCTCCTTCTCTTTTATCAGTGGGAATAAAAGCGGTGCAGAACTGCTTCGCTCCTCATAGACATGTAGACCAGGCACTCGTCCCGAAATATGTAAGTGGCTTGATGGTGTTTCACGGTAGTGTGCAGTTGCTACCATGGCAACCTTGGTGTCTGTTCACCCCAGGGGGGGCTGAAAGCACTCGTCTCATTTGGTTCTGTTCATTTGTTTGCGCCTTTTCATCGATTCTCATTGTTCTGCCGGGTCCTTCACCTCGCCGCAGACGTCTCATCTCATCTGCTGCGGAGAGAGGTCGCTGGCTCTTTATCAGCCTGCATTAATCACAGTACAAGTTGTACATTTTCTTTTTGTTGGTGGATCTGCTTGTGGGTAATTGATTTGTGCAATAACAGTAGTTCATCTCATGTTCTAGACCTGTTTTAATTGATGACATGAAAGCAAGATAACCTTATTTTTGTAAAGAAATCTGAAAAGAGTAAAAAGATTTATGTATACAAGAAGAAGTAGCGTGGTAAGGTCTTTGTTTGTAGAGGAAGGTTTCCCAGAAGCCTCTGGAAATTAAAATTCACATTGCAACAGTAATCTGCACTCTTGGTGTCTCAATTGGGCTTTTTGGAAACCTTATCTGGAAGACTGTGTGGCAAAGCTGCTCCTCTCTTCCAAGCCTCCCCAGGCACACAGTCAGTTTTATCGTGCTTCCTTCCATCCTTCAGTCAGAGTGGCTTTGATGAGCGCAGATCTTCTTTCCACTCCTTATGGGACTGTGCATTACAGCAAGTCATGAGGTCCAAACCAGACCAAGAGAGGGGAGCAAAATTCTAGTTATTTTTCACATCGAAAATTAAAACATTTTTTTTTTGTTTTGTTTTTTTGTACATCATGATGAATAAATATGATTTTAACAAACGAGTGTTTGTGTTGCAGTGTGTTTTCTGTCTGAGTCTCAGTCATCCTGCAGCTGCGCTCCTGTCCTCTGTCATCTTTAATTTCCCCTCCAGCGACAGCTGGAACGCACCTGGACTCCTGTTTTGTTTTTCTCTTGTTCCCCGTGGGGTAAATGCAGCACTACTCAACTCAAACCTTTAGATTGTTTTGTTTGTCATAAATATTTTATTCCGCCAATGTGAAAGATTTTCTTTTTCTACACCTGACTGTCCGCAGTTGAACCCTAAAATGAAAGATGTTCTGCATCAGAAAATCAAGAAGTCAATCTTCATCTTGATTTATACACAGTTTTGCATATTCTGCACAAACACCAGGAGAGTTTCTGTTTAAAACACTCAAATGTACAGTGATCAATGACAGGAATTACCCTGACTAATCACAGTTGGGTCTCGGTGGCCTTACTCAACAGAGGTGTTAGCAGTGCATCATTTTGTTTCTATAGGAGGGATTTTTGTGTACTGACCTCCAAGAGTCAGATTGGGAAATTATCTAAACATTTCCATCTTTAAAGGATCAGGGAGGTGAAACATTTTCTTACATATTGATTTTCAGTAGATGTCAGTCTTGAAATAATTCTTAAGAAACCTTTGACTGGAGATTGTTGCAGTAAGATAAGTTTATGACTGTCATAAAATGCTAACTGCTCAATATCTGGGTAGTAGCGACAATGTTTCACAGTAATAAGTCCTGGTGAGACCTTCAGTTGTTGGTAAGCACTGCTAATCCACCTCGTTTGCTCTTGCTGTTCCTCTTGAAAAAATCTGTCTGGCTGTGTATTTAGAAAGTCAGGCAGAGATGGAGTCAGAAATATGGTCATTGCCCATGAAAAAAGTCTACCAAACAAACAAATCAGAACTAAAATAACAGTGTTTTTAGACCAGAATATGAAGATGTCAAATACTCCTAGAAAGGATTCAACTCTTTTTTTTTCCCCTAAGGTGCCCAAGTTTGGGGGTTCCACCATAGGAATACTTCAATAATCCTCCTGGAAATCTGTTATGAAAATCATGATTGTTTAACTGACCTGCAGAGATCGCAGATAACATCAGTGAATACCTGGTATGAACAAAAGAAAACCTCCTGCTAGTTTGAAAGGAAAATTCAGATTCTCTTTGTTTTGCTGCATTGATTTGTTCCCCATGGTTCCTTCCCACAGAGAAGGTTTTGTTAAGCTATAGTCCTGTTAACTGTTGACAAAATCAACAGTCAATCCAACAGTGAGAGAAATCCCTTTCTTCTTTATCCAGTATCCCTCATTTAAATATCACCTGTAAAACAAAAGGATCAGAAACAGTATATGTTTCCGTTTGAGGCAGCCATGACCTTCAAGTATGTTTTAGAAAGTCCAAACAAGGTTCTTGACAAACCCTCTGCATGATAGAGATCCAGGAAAAGAAGATATTGTTGAGCATTCTAGCTCAACAGCTCTGATATGTCTAAAGTGGATGTGCCAAAACTTTCTCCAGCTGAACAGAAACCAAACTGAAGTTATTTTTGGCCCTAAAGAGGAGCAATCTAGTGTCAACGCGCAGCTTCAGTTATTACAACTAAAATCCAGCGATCAGGCCCGAAACCTGGGAGTAGTGATGGACTCTGACCTGAACCTTCTGACCTGAACCTGCAGAGCCACATTAAGACAGTCACAAAGTCAGCCTTCTATCACCTGAAGAACATCTCCAGGATTAGAGGACTGATGTCTCAGCAGGATCTAGAGAAACTCATCCAGGCATTTATCTTTAGTCGCATCAATTACTGAAGTAATGTCTACACAGGTTTGGCAAGCA
>NW_015118016.1:7894-11345 GCF_001443285.1 Poecilia latipinna
TAGTACAAATATGGATGTCTGCTTTTTGGTCTGGGAGGGGTAACATTTAATTTTTACTGCTAAAAACTATTTTTAAAAACACAATAACAATAATTAACAGGGCCCCGATTCTTTTTTTAATTTCTGTAAAAAAAATTATTTTTTGTGAAGCGCCCCCTGTCGTCAAAGGCCCTTAGAATTGTCATAACTTTAACCCCCCTATGCCGTGCCCCTGATCCCAACTCACAGTTTTCATTGACTTAAATATTCCTTCGTTGTGGATTTGTTTACATAATCTTGATCTTGATGTAGTTAGCATATTTCAGTACATAGATCAGACATGAAAAGAAGGGATGTACCTCATGTTATCAATAAATTAACATGCAAAGCTATAGATTTCATTTAACAATCTCCAAACAGCTCTTTCACTGAATATTTCTTGGACCATTTTGGTCCAAGAAATTTCGGTGGGTCGAGGCAGGGAGCAACCGGACCGTCTCCAGAGCTTCTGCCTGTCTGTCATTGATGCGAGTGGAGAATAATTTTCAGTTTTTGGTATTTTTAAAGTTTTTAAAGTCTCTGTTGTACCTTTAATCTAAACCCTTCTGTGATTGATGGGATGTTTATAGCAAATCTGACCACTGTGTAATCGAGCTGAAAGTGAGAGCTCTGAAGACAAGATCAGGAGCTGTTACAAGTTTACAGTATAATAATCCAGTGTGCAATGATGGGATGGTAGTGAAAAAGATCTGTGTTATGCATCTTAATATAATTAGTAAAATAACCCTTCAATGAATTATAATTTGACAAAATTAACACAAATTAATATTGTAATAATGTGAATGAAAGTGTGTGTTTTCAGGTTTTATTTCAATTGAAAAGCAACCCGAGAATCAGTTGCGGACAGTAACATCAGGTTTGTAATGTTTAATGACAAGAATGAACAAAAAGCCCGGCGCTACTAAAATCACCTCCACTAAATGGAGTCAGTACTCATCTAAATGAAAGCTATGATTGTCATCGAGAGGACACAAAGGTCAAAGGTGAGCCTCGCTGCTGTAGGTAGGGACTCCCAGTGGGTCTGGTCCACTCGCCTCTGTGGTCCGACGTACGGTCACCCACAGGGTCCCGTCAGGGCTCAGGGTCCCTCTGACTGACAGGGGATCCATGTCCTCTGGGAACAGGGATTTATGGGTGAAGGTGTTACTGACGCCGCCATCATCCAGAACCTGAAGAAGAAAGACAGAACATCAGAAACAGAGAAGCAAAGGAAAACAAAACATGATCCAGAAACATGAACTCTAGTTGGTCAAGAGAGGAGCAAGAGTGGAAAACAGACTAAAAACAAGGTGAGAGGTAAAGCATGTAGTTTTTAAATGTTCAGCACTTTTGTATGCACAGCAGCTCCCTCTGCTGACATGTATAAATTGACAGCAGTACCCCATATCTCATTGTTCAAACCAGTAAACATTACATGGGCTAATGTTGACCTTAGAACCAAAATGGCTATTGAAGCCACCAACAACAAGCTGGAGAAGGGGTGGAGTTATATCCCCCGCTGCGACATCTGGAGACAAGCACTGTGTGAAGTTGTAACAGGCACAGCTCGAGTTCATGCACTCCCATGACAGGTAGATAAATTGCTAACAGAAAAAGAGGAGGAAGAACTAGCTGAGATTCCAGAAGAATTATGGACAAAAAGTCCCTCTGATGTTGGGTTACTTAGCTCAATTCCTCCAGTCCAAATTAAAGCAAAAACTAACTGGAGGCCTAGAGTGAGACAATATCCCCTGAAACCAGAAACAGTGGAAGGTATTAAACCATTTGTGGAAGAATTATTGAAAGGAGGAATTATCAGAAAATGTTCACTGTAATACCCCTATTTTTCCAGTCCAGAAGGCAAACAAGAAAGATTGGTGTATGATTCAAGATCTACGCTCAGTGAATGATGCAGTTCAAACCTGACCACCAAATGTACCAGATCCCCACACACTGCTAAACTCGCTTAAGCTGGGTAATAAATTCTTCACAGTAATTGAGCTCAGCAATGCTTTCTTCTCGGCACCAAACCACCCAGACTCACAGTTTTGATTTGCATTCACTTATAAAGGTCAGGGATAAACGTACACCAGATTGCCTCAGGGATATGCTGATTGCCCAACTGTTTTCAGCCAAGCAATTATGGCCCGTTTAGCAGATCTCCAAATCTCAAACAAGTCAACTCCTGGTGTATGTTGATGACCTATTAATAACATCAGAAAATGAAGAAGCGTGCAGAAGTGACTCACTCGCTCTGCTGCACCACCTCTGTAAAACAGGGAGGATAAGGTCAGCAAAGATAAGCTGCAGTGGGTAAAAAGGGAGGTGAACTATTTAGGTCACACCCAGTCTGCTGAAGGGAAACAGATACAGCAGAAAAGGAAAGAAATAATTGCTGATGCATCAAAACCTGAAATTTAGAAACAAATGATGTCATTTCTTGGACTTTGCAACTACTGCAGAGCATGGATTCCACACTATGCTGAAAAACTCAGCCATTACAGGATTAAATTCATGGTACACCTATGGCCATGAATGAAAAAACAACTTGGAATCCAAAAGCTGAAAAAGCATTTACAGAACTGAAACTAGCATTAATACAGACAACAACTTTGATCCTCCCAGATTATAAAAAATTTTTTGTCCAAACTGTGGATTGCAGAAATGGGTTTATGACTTCTGTGTTGTTACAAAGTCATGGAAATAAACTAAACTACTACTCAAAGAAAGTAGATCCAGTAGCACAGTCCCTACCGGATTGTGTTCAAGCAGTATGCGCAGCGGCAATGGCAGTGAACATGTCAGCAGACATGGTTTTGTTTCACAAAATGGAACTACTAGTCCCACATGCTGTAGATGTTTTACAAAGTAAAATGAATTTCCTCTCACCAGCAAGACACCCATCTTACACTGCACTGCAACACTTTTGTCTCAACCACACATCATGATAAAACGATGTAAAGTCCTGAATCCAGCAACATTACTTCCATTGCCCAATGATGGAACTCCACACAGCTGTCTAGAAGCTACTGAACGTTTCCAACCTCCTAGACCAGAAATACAAGATACTCCCTTGGCAACTGGAGAAATTTGGTTCGTTGATGGGTCATGTTCAAAAGACCCTACAGGAAACAATCAGGTTACTTGTTGCCATACCCAATAAAATAATTGAAGCTCAAAAACTGTCAAGCACCTACTCAGCACAGGCAGCAGAATTAATAGCTTTAACAAGGGCGTGTGAACTAGCTCAGGACAGACACCTGTTTGTCTACAATGACAGCCAGATTGTGTTCTCGACATTATTCTGTTTTGCAAAACAGTGAGAACGTCGAGGAATGATAACATCTTCATCCTCAAGGTTTTGGGGAAACCTGTTAATAATCCTCTTTTATTTAATACAGAATCATTGGATGCTGAGCTTTAATGAGCACAG
>NW_015118017.1:0-1490 GCF_001443285.1 Poecilia latipinna
CTGCTGAACACACTCCTCTCTCTGACTGTCTGCAGGAGAGTGCAGCCCTCCGGCTCCACCGCTCAATATATAGAGGCTGCAGGGGGAGGGGCAACAGGCTGCATTTAATCTGCACACACACACACACACACACACACACACATACACCACTAAGTAATAAGACCAGTAGTTTTGGTGCATGAAGGTTTTCAGAGGTTTGCTCCATGCAGGCTGAGGTCAGGCAGGAGGAAACTCAGCCTCACATGGAAATCTGCTTCAGCTCTTCAGCGCTGCCATCATCATCCTCACATCGTCTTGGGGGATCCTTTGGTTCTGTAGCTTCAGCTGTAGGATGAAGGTCAGTGAAATGTGAAGAGGAGCTGAACTTCATGTCTTAGTAAATCAGGTTCCTGTGATTGTTTCCCAGGAGAACTGAAAGACAGAAATGTACGATGTTTTCATCTAATCTCAGCTATCTGGCATTTTGACAGAGTGCTGTACTTTCTAGAACCACTTTCTGCTATAAATGATCTGCAGTTCCTGGAATGAACCGTCTGAAACAAGAAATAAGATAAGATAAGATGGTCCTTTATTCATCCTGTCAGAAATTCAAGTATCCTGTGGCGTCCATAAAAGTTACACAGATCATAATACACACGATAAAAAGATAAGACGGGAAGGTAACTAGATTGTCAAGCCAAGAGGTCACTTAAGACGAAATCAGTTTTTCTGGCTCTTTTGAGTATTGAGAGAGAACTCAAGTAGCTATGATCAAAGTGTATCAGATGAGCATTCTCACCCAAACCTCCCTAGAGGAAAATGTTTATTTATTTTAATTACTCATTTTAATCATGAGAAGAACTTTGACTATCTAAAAACAATGGCAGCTGCAGTTAAAGGCTGTCTGTGGTTAAGGACTGGATCCCAGTTGTCCCAACACATTGTGCCTGTCCAGCCCAGTCGTGGCGTTTTGTTGCTCAGAAAGCAGCCTTGTCCTGCCCTGTTTCTCGTACGGCAGACCAAACAAATGAAACCGTGTGATTTAATCAGCGATTTGTTCAGGTTTTTACCCAGGTCTGCATGTAACACACACTTTGTACAGCATTTGGTTTTATATTAAAAACGTAGAATTTATAAAAACAAAATTTTTGTGGAACTGTACCTTGAGTGGAGGGTAGTGCCCATGTGGACAGCAAAGCTCAGTGGGATCATCATGATGAGTGAAACAAGCCCTCAGTTTTACTCCTGAGTTGTTCCATCAATCTGCGGTTCTGGTCCCACTGACGGCGGCGGACCCACTCAGACTCTGCTGACAGAATGTCCTGCAAGGAAATAAAACTAATATCTAAAATGTTTTCCTAATATAGGCCTGTCACGATAGCAAGTTTTGCTGAGCAATTAATTGTGTCTAAAATTATTGCGATAAACGATAATATTGTTTGAAGACCATTTTAAGCTGATGTAATGGTAATGACATAATGTCCTGCCAAAAATAGATACACTTTATTTTC
>NW_015118017.1:4949-8537 GCF_001443285.1 Poecilia latipinna
AAAAACTAAACAACATAAAATCAAATTGGAAATAAAAACTACATTCAACTAAAAGAGTCCAGATTATGAAGTCTGTCTACTATATTCATCCTTCAATAATCATTAGATTTAGATGGAGAATATGGGCACATCGACCACCTGATCCAATACTTCACTCCAACCTGTAGCCCAGTTCACACTACTTTGCCCCGATTTTCCCCTCAGGACAATCTCAGAAGGTCCAACGATGCTCCTGTAGTGTGTTCCGACTGATCGGGTCCAGTCGGTAGAACCGCTCCGATCTAAATCAGGCATATTCAACATGTTGGATTGTCTTGGCCAGTTTATCGCTGCAGCCTGTGGGTTTTCCCCGACTGGGAGCGAGAAGGCAGCCTGTTGAATGTGACAGGCAGCCAATCAGAAAGCGCGGATTCCCCTCCGCCTTTCTGAAGGGAAAACATGGAGGGGAATCCTAAACAGCTGAAGTGCAAAGAATATAGAAATGACAAGGAGAGGAGTTGGAGCCAAATTGCTACCGCAGTTGATAAACCCGGTAGGTTTTCAGCTGTTCATCGTTAACGTGACATAAATAGATTATAATGATTTTCATTCAGTCAGGACTTTACGCTGACTCTAGCCACATGCATCACAGGTAGATTCTAGTAAACATTGATTAATAACTGATTTTAAAATTAGTTAACTGGACTTGTAGCCATCATTTTGTGCCCATTGTTCTCAACGTAATTTTAAACATTAAAACGGCAAATACTAATTAACCGATGAAGCTTGAACACACAAATGGTAAAGACAAAAAACAGAATAACTCACCTCCACATCACAGTGCAGCAAATAAAGCTCCGTCCTCCACTCTTTTATCCAACGCCTTTTCTTTTTGTTACATCTTTTAAACCTTAAAATAAGCTCACAGACTATCACTACTGCTTCTATGTCATCCGCCGTGTTTGTTTATGTAACCCAGCTGGATTTTATTTGTTTATTCTGTGTTTGTTTTTCTGCATTTTTACTTTATGGGTAGTGTCCCTTTAAGAGCCAAGTACGACATCACTTTACGGCAGCGTTCCGACTGCAGTTGCTAGGGGAACTCCCGGGCTTCGGAGTTTCAGAGCTGCTGGAGCAGAGACATGCTAGTCTCTGGCTACCTGCTGCATAGCGCCAGACTTCTTTATGCCTGATACTTGATGTTTTCCTGCTAGTGTATTATTGTGGCCGATATCAGGGAAAGGAACACTGAAGGTGCTCCTGTGCCTGCGGAGGAAGAGACAGAGGCTGCGGGGTTTTCCGTGTCTGTGGACGCCGCTGCCATCGTCATTCTGGGTCGCCATCCCAGCCAGGACAACCTCTTTCATCGATCTGTTTCGTACGCATCACACACACACACACAAATATAGAGCTCTAGATGAACTATTTATTTTTTTGCTGGCCAGCTTCTTTTAATTTAATTTTATTTTTACCGAGGACCCTGAAAGGATTCTTTGTCATCTAAGTTTTATTCTATTTTATTTTCACATTGAGAGGACTTGCTACCGAGACAAATCAAATTTGTCCCGCACAATTCATAAGTGTGTTTAAGTGAAATAAGCACAATGAATATATTCCACTCATGTTTGGATGCTGTTTTTGTTGTCATTTTCCAGGTAAACTGTATGACCGAGTTAAGATGAGGTTGGATGTGTTTCAGTCCAGTGACTTGTAATAAACATAACTGGTTGATAGTAAACTGCTATGCTATTTGAACCCGAGTTAATTCTATTCTTTGGTTACATTTACTCTAAATTCACCTGTGATGTAGGGGGCTTTACGGGATTTTCTGTCTGAAATCTGAATGTCGGTGAGAGAAATCAGTTCGTGGGTGTGTAGCTCTTGCTGTGTGACTGGACACACGATCGAACCCGTTATACCTACGATTTTTTTTTGTTGTCAATTTTTAGTCGACAAAAAAATCGACAACATTTTTTGTCTTTCTTTCGACGAAAAAAATATTTTGAACTATTTGAACGTTCAAAACTAGACGTTCAAATAGTGTAGTTTTGAACGTGTTCAAAATGGTGTAGTGTGAGCTGTGCATTACACCAGTGTTTCCCAACCCTGGTCCTCAAGGCTCACTGCCCTGCATGTTTTAGGTATTTCCTTGCTTCAGTCCAGCTGATTTCAATCAATGACTGATTAACAGGCATTTGCTGAACTGCAATCAGTTGAATTAGGCACATTAAAGCAGGGAAACCTCTAAAACTCGTAGGACAGTGAGCCTTGAGGACCAGGGTTGGGAAACACTGCATTACACTAAGGGAACGAGGAGGGGAGGGTCAGTGGAGAGCACCAGAGCTGAGCCTTTTTTCATCCAGTGTCATCAATAGAGAAAGAAAAAGGAAGGACGGAACGATAAAGCCGATAAATAGCCTATATGCCACGGACTTCCGTTTTAGCACTTCCGCTTCTTTTTTTTTGCCACAGACTGCGTTGATGCAGGCAACAGTTTAACAATGGCTCCTCGGTCGCTGCAGGACTTGATGATGCTTATAGAATTATTCAGACATCCTGAAACGAAAAAGGATTTAAACTGGATGTGTCAAAACTTCATAATAACTTCAAAGGTAAGTTAGTGTGGCATTCCGTGATTTGGACAATACAATGTTGTTTGTTGCCAACAACGCCACCCAGGGTTTTCACCCAGGAATTATTAAAGGGACACAGGTCCGGTTTTGCAAAATCTTTCTCTTTCTTACTGTTTATTCAATGTCACATGCTGTTTTTATTTTTTTTTAATTATGTAAAGCACCTTGAAATGCCTTGCTGCTAAAATGTGCTATACAAATAAAATTTGATTGATTATTTCATGACAGCCTTATTCAGTATATTAAACTATATGACTAACTACATATTACTTAATATTCACATTTCTTTGCTGGTATTACCTGAAAGTGTTGCATTTTAATCTCACTTGAATTCCTGATGTACATTCAAATACTTGATATAATGTAAGCACTGAGAAAAGGGAAAAAAGGTTTGTGAAATGTAGAGTTTTACAAATGAGATTTAATTTTATTGTAGGTACAAACCGGATAACAAAATGAACAGCAGTTACTCAGACATCAGACTTGTTTGCCTTTACTGGTGATGAAAATTTGTCACTCTGGAGGAGAGGAAGCCCGGCTCAGCCTCATCCAGGATCTGCAGGAAGATTTTTGCATATTTGGTCCTAATTTAACCAAGCACTGTAAATAAAAAGTTGGTCCATGTTGTGATGATCCGGCAGACCGTGGACTGAAGGACGCCGCACCGGTCAGCAGGTCCAGGTGCTTGGATCCAAGGTAAAGGTAATCAGCACACCGGCTCAATCATGGCTCAGAAACCGGACCGGACCAAACCTGAAAAATTAAAAACAAAAAAACTAATAAGTGTTCATATTCAGCTACACAACCTAATCAAAACTAATAAACCCTAAGCTCTTTTTGAGAGTTTTGCTTGAAAATAAATTGACAATATCAAAGGAAATGAAATGTTTCACTTAAACAGTGAAACACTTAAAGTTAAGCAATTAAAGAGACTGCAAAAAATATTTCAGAGGTGTTACAACACTGAAGTTATTGA
>NW_015118017.1:9973-11331 GCF_001443285.1 Poecilia latipinna
ATTTGTCACTCTGGAGGAGAGGAAGCCCGGCTCAGCCTCATCCAGGATCTGCAGGAAGATTTTTGCATATTTGGTCCTAATTTAACCAAGCACTGTAAATAAAAAGTTGGTCCATGTTGTGATGATCCGGCAGACCGTGGACTGAAGGACGCCGCACCGGTCAGCAGGTCCAGGTGCTTGGATCCAAGGTAAAGGTAATCAGCACACCGGCTCAATCATGGCTCAGAAACCGGACCGGACCAAACCTGAAAAATTAAAAACAAAAAAACTAATAAGTGTTCATATTCAGCTACACAACCTAATCAAAACTAATAAACCCTAAGCTCTTTTTGAGAGTTTTGCTTGAAAATAAATTGACAATATCAAAGGAAATGAAATGTTTCACTTAAACAGTGAAACACTTAAAGTTAAGCAATTAAAGAGACTGCAAAAAATATTTCAGAGGTGTTACAACACTGAAGTTATTGAGTAAAAGTAAACTCAAAAGAATATTCAGATTTTAACATGCATTTTCTAAGTAGTAAATATTTCAAAGTATGAAGCTGAAATGAATTGAAGCTACTAGCAGACGCAGCACAGGGTTTGCCTTTATTTGTACCAACAATAAAACAAAACATGCATATCAGAGGCATTAGTTTATAAAAGTCCAAGCAAACCTAAATTTACCATTTTGAAAACAAAAAGCAGTGGGAGGATGTAACTTCATAGCCTCATTTTCTAAGCAGAATCTCAGAGAGAGAAAAAATAACTTACGTCTGTGTAACGCAAGAAAAGATTAAAGCAGCCAAGTGGAAAAATTCACTCCAACGTGGATTATAATGAAACAAACAACAAAAGTAGATGTCATATTTTTGGGGATTCGGGAAATACGCGATTCTTTACCATTTGTACTACTTGTTCCGGAGATTTTTCATGTGGATCAGTGACACTAAAACGGCTGTAAAGCGAAGGTTTTGGACCTTAATCTAACTGACTACCTGTGTGGTTTGGATCCGGCTGAAGCGTTGCTGCTCTCGGCTGTTCTTAAATTACCTGCTCGGTATCGGAGGGGCTCGTCGCTCCGACTGCATGTTAAATGTATTTTATATAATTGTCACATAAACAAAAACTAAGGAGTTGCCTAAGAATAATTTCATACTCCGTATAACACAAACGCATCAACACACACATTGACTTGCCTTGTGCCGAATCGCTGCCTCTGTTCTCAGCCTGTTCCTATAGCAGTGGATTTCCTCTGGCATTATTTTCCTCCAACAAATTATTCCACTGAATGAAGCACATACAGCTCACTTTTAACTTCCGTCTTCCATTTCTGAAGCTGGATCTTCAATATCCTCAAGCTTTGAAATAGCAGGCAG
>NW_015118018.1:0-11321 GCF_001443285.1 Poecilia latipinna
AGTTGGTATATTTTTGGATTCCACGTTTTTATGACATAATTTGATGTTCTCAATCATTTCCGTCACATTTCTGAGTTGAAGATTTGCTGCAGGTTGATGAGAAATGTTGCTGTCCAGATCAGTGGTGCTGATTCTTCTCAGTTTGTTTTGTTCTGGTCTTGGTTTTCCTTCAACTTTTACTCTGTAACTACAGACTTATTCATCTTTATCTGGTCATTTGTTGGAAACACACCTCATGTTGTTAACAGACATTTTTTCTTCTGATGACACGCTGATCAGACATTTGCAGATTTTGCAGATTTCTGTTTAAGAAATGAAACTTAAAGTTTCTATTGGTGATGAAGCTTTGCTGTTGAAGTCAAAACGGTTCCGTTTGTCTGGGATTGAAACCTTTAATTGGATCTGAATCTGATTATGTGATTAGAAACTATAGAAATGTATTTATACATTTGATTTTAATTACTTTTCATCAATTAACTGATTTAAACTGCAGTTGTACAGCTGAGTTTTCCAGCATGAAAGTTCTCAGTTCCAATCCTGGTTTTGGGTTTTTCTGCATTAGGTTTTTATTTTATCCTTCTGAATGTGTGGATTCTTCCTGGGTACTCCTGCTTCCTCCCACAGTTTAAAAACACAAATATTACACAGTTGGATATAAAAAAATAACTATAATTTAATATTTTTTCCTCTAAACTTCATATTATTAGAAATACATGTTACTGACCCACATCAGGGAAATCCAGGAAAGGAAAATGTAAGAAAACTGGTTGATTATTAGTTTTTAGATTTCCATCAGTTTATTTTTATCTGCTTCAAGTTTTGAAGGTGAACTTGAGTTTAGATGAACAAAGAAATTCAAAAGTGAATAAAAATTTGAAAACAGAATTGATTTCTTGTTTCCACGGACATCTTTGTGGGACTGGATGAGAGAGAGACTGAGGTGAGAAGGAGGGAGGAGAGGAATGCTGCTGCAGGAAAGGAATGTGAGAGAAATGCTTGAGAGGACAGAGAGGTGAAAACAGAGAAGGTCAGGTTGAGGGAAGCGTCCGAGCTGCAGGTTGAGTCCCTGAATGAGGCGGAGGAGCCGCTCAACCTGGCAGCTAACATCTGAGCCCTGAGGGGTCGCCTCTGTCGGGTCCGTTAGTTTCTAAATTATTTACTCAGCTGCGTTGGGTTGAAGAAATTCACTGGGTTGGATGAAAATAAAAGGAGAAAACAGGAAAAATGGTCTGAAAATACAAATCCTGTTCCAGATCCGACCGTCTGCTTGTATATCAACCTAGTCATAGATTAACTTCATGATTTCCTTATTTTCCCTCAGGATCTTCAGCATAAAGTTATGATGTTACAACACTCAGAAACGTTTTGTATTTGAATGCCTTTAATATCCACAGTTTGATCTCATCCGTCACAGTTTATACATCAGAATCTTGGTTTTTCTGAACGTTGACCCAGTGTGTCTCTCACTTCTGAAGGTCTGACAGTTTGTTGTCCAGTCGACCCAGAAATCACTCGGCCAGCCTCCCGTTCATAAACCCAAAACACTCTGACATGTCAGGCCTCCTAAATTATACACATAAAAATGACGTGACGACCAGAAGGTTCTGCCTCCAAACAGGTCAGGGTTCTTTTAAATACGGTTTAAAGTTTCCAAGCAGCAGCTGTTTGATAAATTCTGGTCTGTTAAAATTTAAAAAGATAAAAAAAGTTGTATGGGCTTCCCCTGCTTCCTGGAAAAGGAGGGAATCACCATGGCAACCGGTGACTCAGCATTTTCTGCCTCTTCTATTCAGGGATAAAATTCCATAATGGCCGCCCTCATAAATATTTATAGCATCTGAAATAACCCCACATCTGATTAGGAAAAAACTTCAAAATAAGAGCCTGTCTCTGTCATCAGCTAATTAAATTGGTGTCAAGTTCCAAAAGGGTCAAAAAATAAAGCTGAGTTAACATTTTCTCATTTCGTTTTCCTGTCAAATTCATCTGCTATTCCTATCTTTTTTTATTTTCTCTCGTCTTCTCTGACCCAGAATGTGGCCTTTAGAGTATAAATAACCTCATAGAAGTAATTATCCAATCTGCTGGTAATTGGAGGCTTCGCCCCATTTTCTGATAATACAGCCGATCTATTTGCATCCTGTTATTTTTAATATAATCCACTTACATCACACCCACTGTAATTTAAAGACATCGGTAGAGAAACACTTAATGTAAGGACCATAAAAGCCCAATTATTTAAGCCAATTAATTGAATTATTGGGAACACTGAGTGAGCTGCCAGAAACAGCCACACATCTAAATGTAAATTTGGCTCCAGCAGTAATCCAGCAGCCATTACGTTCCCTCAGTATTGACGGCTGTGGACAGAAGAGCTGAACCGACTGAACTGAAGCTGGTGCTGATGATGTGCTGTTGTCAAGGTAACAGCAGGCTCCTCCAGGTGAGAAACGGTCCCAAAAAATGTCTACTTTTTTCAATTCATTTAAAAATTGAGGGGAATCTTCCTGCTAGTTAGGAAGATGAGCTGCAGGTGGATGTGAAGAGTCGTTTCTTTGCATTGAGTTGAGGATTAATTATAAAGGGAGCTTATTTAAAGCATTTATTCCTGTTTATTTTTACGATAACACATCAAACCAATAAAAAAATCAGAACGTATTGAAGGAAAGTGAAGTGGAAGAAAAAAGTCCAACTGTTGCATCCTTTGTGTTTCTAGTCATTCCTGAATCAGAGATGTTAGAAGCATCCAGAGTCTGGATACAGACTCCAGTTGTTCTGGTCATGTTGTGTCGTACAGATTCTTTATTATTCTTCACAAGGAGCATCAGCCACAGAAAGACATTCCTAAAGACACTGAGCGCCCTGTGTTTGTTTCAGTAAACCGGATGATGCTGCAGTATTTAGTCTGTTCCAGCTCTTTCTGCTGCCCGTGTGTTTACTGTGAGGAAACCTCACTTCATTAAGTCTGAGTAATTCTTCATTGGGAACCACTTCTCTCCCTAATTCCAGTATTTGCTTATCAGTCGCCATGTTTGCATGGATGGACTTCCTCTGTGCAGGTACTGCTCCCTGATTGGTCGACAGGCCCGCACCTGTGAGGTCGATCAGGTTTGTCTGTCGGCTTTTATCAGCTGTGGAAGGAAAAATGTCATCGCTGTCAGAAGAACGGAGCGGAAATGGAGAGCAGGTCAGATTTACAGATCTGGGTCTGATTCAGAGATCGCATCATCGCCGCAACTTTGAACTTTCTCTGCACTGGGCCTGAAATTAAGAGGGGATCATAGGAGTGCATTTCTGTATCACTCTGTTGTATTGAAAATAAAAGAAGTCCTGAAACTGCGTTGTTGTGGGAATGAAAGCAGTTCTCCTTGTCTGGCAGTCGGATTTGTGCAGGAGGAAACAAGAGAAGCAGCTTTTAGAGTCCAGTCTGGCTGAATCGTGTTGCTTCTGAACAAACCTTACCCCCCACAGAGAGGCTGAACTGGGAACGGAGGGGAAACGGAGAAACAGGAATGTGAATCGTTGCTCCTCTGAGTTTTTTACTGTAAGAAAAGAGTGAATCAGTTTCAGGTGAGCTGAAGGCTCTGATTGCGGCTCTGCAGGTTTCTGTTGCTCAAACATTAGTGAGTCAGATGTTTAGTGTTAGTGCTCATAGCGCCACCTAGTGCTACGTTTTAGTGATCCAGACGCTTCTCCTCTGGATGTGTTGTTAAATTGGGAGCATCTGTTTTTGCCCCCCAACTATTTACACCATTGGTTTTGGAAGAAATTCCTCCATTATATTTTTTAAGCAAAACATAAAACCAGCTATTAAACCAAACCCCCCACAGGAACATTTTGTTTCCACTGAAACCACATTGTTAAAGCGATAAAAATGCCACACAATAACATGGCAAATTACCATGAACTACTCGCACATGAACACAGTGGTGGTGGCATCATGCATGACAGTCAGAGCTCATGTTCTGATGGAGCCTAAAGCACCAACCCAACCTGCTGTCCACACCTTGTGAATCTCTCCCTTTCTTCAATACTTTTCCTTCCACTCAACTTTCTGTTGTTAGACGCAGGCGCAGCTTCTTCAGCTGTAACCTGTTGTGACTGCAGGTGTCAGTGACTCTCTGGTAGAGAACGGAAAAGTCACCAATGATCCTTGTGACATAACATTTCCCCGTTAAAAGGCAGAGTTTGTTTTCAGTGTTCAGCTCTGAGGACTGTTTTGATTTGGAAACTTTTTTTTGGAAAGTTCATTTATTGTGATGCATTTTTATGTCTTGGCCAAAAGTTAGTTGATGCAATGCTTGTTGTAGTTTGATGCACCTTTACCTGGACATTCAGCCTAACAGACCATGATGTTAAAAGCTAATAATTGTGAAAGTTTGAGGTGACTGATTGTCCAGATGACCCAACATGCCTCACTGTGAGGAACAGCAGCTGTGAAGATGTGAAGCTCTCCAGCGGAGCTTCTGTCAGCAGGATTTGAACCCGGTTTCCTGAAGTGAAGCTGCACAGCGTGAATGTTTCTGAAAATGTGGCCCCAGACAGATTATCTTGTACAAGGTTGGTTGTGGGTTCAGACGTGCAGAGAGAGAAATGACACACACTCCGTGCCGTTTCTGACGTTTTCAGTGCGTTGGCTGTGGTTTGGCTGCATCCAGGGTCGGGCCTCCGATGAACAGACTCCATTGTTGCTCCCCATGAGAAAGGCAAACCATTCTTTCCACTTTCCATTTCAGCTCTTGTGTCTATTTTTTTGTTTCATGTTGGGGAGCTCTCCCCTTTTTTCCAGCAGTTTTAGAAAACCATAAAGGCCAACATGTTTTTCATTAGTGTTCTTGAGAAACCAGCCATTGGTGGGTTGGTGTTGGTTTCACTGGGAGTAAAACTCCACTGTTTAGAGGGAACTAAACATCCGAGAGTAGTAACTGTTATTTTTGATTAATGACTAAAGCTGTTTCTACATTATTGTTAATTATAGGGGTGTAACCTAACATAAAAAGCAGGGTTTGGTTCGCTTCAATAAATTAACATTGGACACTATAAAACTAAACTAACTGGATTAATTTTCTTTAATTAATGACAGATTGGTGGGTGTAGCCAACGGACTGATGGTTAGAATAAACATCATTATATTTACATTGAACATGTTGTTGATCAGGATTTGTTGATTAAGAAAGACTGCAGACATTTCAATCTGGAAAGACTCAGATGGAGAAAAAGAAAAAATTAAAAGATTTAACGACAGGAATGAGTAACAGTTCTTTGGCGCTCGGGTCCCGGCAGCTGATCTGAGCTGAGATTTGATGTGAACTCGATGAACATCCCGATAACCGATTAGGGATGCTCTCCCCTGAGACCCGATACTGGTGGTGCAGGTCGGGAAGGGTTCCATCCTGGAGAGCCGAAGGTTGTGGGTGGAGAAGGTGGGGTGGTGGGTTGAACGCAGCAGCTTGGGTGTGGATCCTTTTATGCAGAGCTTGACTGATGATTGGACGCGCCGGGTGACGTCCAGCGCTGATGTCGGAGATGAGCATGACGCCTATGGGCGAACGGAGGGGGCGGAGTCTTCCAGCTTGAACTTTCGCTATTAGCTCCATTTGTGAGTGAAAAGTTTTAAAATGGTTGGCTGATGCTTTGACATAATCCAAGTTACCAGATGTACCTGTGAGCTTCATTAAAGTGCAGCTGCTGAGAAATCCTGTCTGACCAGAGAGACTCCTCACCAGTTTCTGTCTTGGTTGTCCTCTTCCATTTATTGACATGTGAATTTGTATATTATCTAAATAGTTAGTTTTGCCTTTATAATTTGCCTTTATTCACACGGTGGAAACCATCTCAGTCTTTTCCCTGTTGAGAAACGTCAACATGTCTATGAACTGCAGTAAATATGTGGCGTCATGGCAAATGGAAATAATAAAGACTTCTGCTTCTATCCCAAATCCAATCCCCCTGGATTATTTTTGTTGCTCTTCTCCGTTCAGAGATTATAGCGCTGGGGAACAAAAAATATGTTTGGAAGTTGTCTATGTTTTATTTTTTATCTGTATTATGACTATTTTGCACCACTGAATCCAAAAATTACATCTGTTTTTCTCAGTCAGGTCAGGTTTTTATTCTAATTTGATTTGGAGAAATCTAATCTTCTGAGTAAATTTATTACATTTTTGTAACATTATCAGTTCATTTCCGTTAATATTTCTCATCCAAAAAAGGTTTTAGGAGAAAAAAGATATTTTCTAGCAAACTATATTAATTAAATGTTATTTCTGTAAATTGACTAATAAACACTGATACTGGTACATGTGAATTGAACATTACGACTTCATTGTGAAAATCCCCCCGTCTCTTTCCTGTCCGGATGGAGTCTGTCCTCCTGCTCGTCACTCATTGATCAGATTGTCAGGAAACTGAACCAACGTGAGAACAAGTCCTGCATTTTGATGCTTATGTTGCTCCATAGTTCAGAAAGTTGACCTGATGGAGGAAAACCAATGTGATTTTTGGATTCAGCTCATCAAAATTACCCTAAAACAGTTGAAAAACCACAGACATTTTTTGGCTGTTGATCTGTGTAATCAATCTTCTATCGATTGATTATATAACTTCTCTTTGGCTGCTGAACTTTTTTTAACAGAACAACATCTCCCAGTGTGGGCGCGTTTTCTCCTGATTGTAGGAAAAAACTTCTAAACAATCTTTCTTGAGTTTCTTGCTCAACTCTTGAGAAAATACTTCGTTTGTTGCATGGATCTATGAAGTCCTTCTTGGAAACTTTTCTTCATTCACTCCCTTTGCTGCTGATCCAGCCTGATAACTTTACCTAACTGAAGTCGGTGTTTGCCTCGTCTCTCGTTGTTGTTCTGGTCTCCTTTCCGTCCCGTCTTCCTTTGTCCTGTCCTATTGTTATCAGTCATGTAACTGGAGGTTTGACTCACTGGCTTTATCCCACCATCTGCTCCAGTTCTGGGCTGCAGCTCCATAAACTGTAACGTGGTGCTGACTGAGGCCCAGGGCGACTTCACGTCACCCTGCTACCCCCAGAAATACCCCAACTCTCACACCTGTAAGTGGACCATGCAAGCGCCGACCGGCTTCATCATCCAACTCTCCTTCTTGGACTTTGAATTGGAAGAGGCACAGGACTGCATGTATGACCGGGTCGTGGTGAACACCGGTAGCACTGAGTCAAAGTTTTGTGGTCTGACGGCCCGAGGTTTGACACTAAACTCAACAAGGAACGTGATGGAGGTTTCTTTCATCTCTGACTTCAGCATACAGAAGAAGGGCTTCACGGTTAGCTTCCAACACGGTAGGTTCTAGCTATGACTTGCAAACTAATCCAGGTGGAAAAGCCCCTCATGCATCAGACAGGAGCTGTAGGATTGGTTGATATGTTGATTTCTTTAAGATGCCTCATAGGAGGTTTGTTTTCAGCCACTATCATAAGAGTTGACTGGCAGATAACCACATAAAAATGTTCATCAACTGATATGGCCAGATTATGATGTACTTTGTTGAGGTTGATGTGTTAAGTCTTTAGTTGTTTATTGATCCCATTTTTATGCATGTTTGAATAAGTTTAAAACAATCAGCATTTTACTGTCTTTGCTTTCTGTCTCTGCTTCTTCCATCTCTCCCTCCAGTCGCAGTGGCTTTGAGGAACCAAAAGGTGAAAATCCCAAATGGTAACGGACAAATCGCAGAGGTCATCAACTCCGTTTCCATACCGGCGCTCAATGAATTGACCATATGCTTTGAGGTGGAAAGAACAGGCTCCAGACAGGTGCTGGTTTAAAAGTTTTTTCCTGCATTTTCACCATTTTGATGTTTTAAGTGTGTGGGGATACGTCAACATCAAACCTCCATCCCTGTGTCTCCTGCTCTGCTGTAACCAGATGTCATAAAGAGAGCACCATGCCTCTGCAGACAGACTCCTGCTTGGACGACAACTTTATGATTTCCATCCAGTCGTTTTTAGCATCTCTACATGTTTTGCAAAGAATTGCACAAATGTATATAATTCCTCTTTTACCAAGATGAAACTAATTTTTGTCGTGTCTACATCAATGAAAGACAATTCTGACACTTCAGATGAAGTAAGGCAGAGCCTTTACTCAATCATTTCCTGCCATATGGGTAGATGAAGTCAGTGACATTTAGGGCAGATGTGGCTCAGGAGACATGAGGTACATCTTGTATCCAGTGGTTTGTCTATTCAAAATTCCCATTTGCTGTGGTTATAATAACCAAGGCTTCCAGTAATATTACAGAATCCCTGAGCTGGTTCTTTCTTGGGAATCATTATTCATCAACAGCTGATTAAATGGGCAAGACATCATGAAAGGAGACCTTTGTCAAGTTGTGCTTTTAAACTGTCTTATTCCTGTGTTGCTTTCAACTTACTCCCAGTTCTTCTGGTTCCTGAACAGAAAGAATGGCTCTTCACCTACTACGACATCAACAACAACGTGGCGTTAAGCTTTGGCTACAATCAGACGGGCATGGAAATGGTTATTGACGGAGTGGTCTGCCCAGTAGAGTCGATCATCTCTGTGGCTGAGTTCACCTCTTCCATGAAGTTCTTCTGTGTCCTCTGGATGTCCTCCAACAGTCGTGTGGCTGCTTACTTCAATAGGCGCTACTATGGGAAGAGCTGCTCGCCATCTAGTGGCCACTCTGTGCCAGCTGGAGGAGTCTTCAAATTAGGAGGTAAGGGGCCTTTACTTGTTAATCTAACAGTCTCTATGCAGTAATTAGCATGGTGGACTTCTTGGTCAAAATGACAGAGTCTGTAGTAACACTTGATAAATCTGATGAAAAAGTTAATAAAATCAAAATCCTTGTAAAAGATTCCAGATGATTCAATTAGAAAAGACTGATAAACTGGCTCCATGCATTGTTTGAATTCCCCACATGAAGATAGGTTAGGTAATTACACACAAACTTTGTGTCAATGAACCATTTTTGTGGTAATTTGTTGGCTCATTGCCTTGCTAAGATCCAAAAATGGCCCATTTTCAGCTATGTCCTGTTAATGATGTCACTAGATCCTTAGGAAGAGAAACCAGCCACATGACAGATTCTCCAATGTAATTAAGCATGAGGTGCTTTAATGTCTATTCATCCTTTGGTTCACTCCTTGAATGTTGCTAAAGAAAAGCTTAATCTTAGTTTAATTTCCACAATGGACGAGTTTCTAATATAAAACCTGATGTCCATGTTTGTGATGGTAGGGCAGACAAAGATTTCCTGCCACAGATCTTAAACAAGCAGTTGGCATGTTGCTTTGAAGATATTTTATTTATCAGGGTGAACATATACCTGGTCCATGTTCTCCTTCTCATTTTGGAGACTTTCTGACAGTTCTTGGTGTAAAAACCATCCAGGCTGATGATCATTTAAAAACGTAGAAAGTTGTAAAGCAAACATGATGTTCACTTTGAACTGTGTGCATTCGGTCCAGGCTTAGGGGTGCAGAGTTTCAAAGGGAACATGTACAACCTGCGCCTGTGGAACCGAGCCATGACGGTCCAGGAGCTGAGCGGCTTGACCTGCGACATGGTGGGGAACGTCATCGACTGGGACAACAGCCAGTGGACCATCTCGTCCTCTCTTGCTCAGACTGACAACACACTTAGCTGCAGTGAGTAAACTTTATCATCTTCATCTGGTTTTGGATGGTGGGCATGACAACGCTAAAAAGTAGCTAAAGATGAATGTCAAGAGCTGTGTGTTAGGTTTGAAGTAAATCACATTCATTTTTAAATATAAATATCAACAATAGCTGGTAGGGATTGCTCAGTATAACTACAACTAAACTGTTAAAGTGGACTTGTGCAATAAAAGACTTGATTTGAACCTGATCAAACTGGGCCCTAAAAGGATTGTGTGTTAACTTGTACTTTGGAGAAATGACTTGCAAACATCTCTGGTGATGGGGAGCCCACCACATGGAGAGCTGCTCTGTAAAAACTATGTTGTATTGAAAACAATATTGACCTTTGAGTGGCAGAACCTTCTAATGGCTTCATATTTTTGTGCATCTGCTGTATTTTTATGCAGAACATAGATGCCCAAATTTGGTCCTCCAGAGCTACTTTTGCACTATGTTTGGATTCCTTGACCAAAAATAAACGGCTGAAGGGGTCAAATGTCAATTCCTTCAGGCAAAGTCCAACTTCCTCTGAGCCATGGAGCTGCACAAATTATCAGGCCTTGTAAACAAAATCATATAGTCTATCAACATATTTTCAGTTTCTTCTATTTGATGATTTTCTTAACACAGAGCAATTTTATATGAGAAACTGGAGCACAGTATTTAAGACTTCCCAATGCAGTGAGAGGAGCAGTGGACCTTTACATGCAGAATGTCTTATAGAATAACAAGCAAGAGAAAATGGACTGTGAGCCAAACAGGAGACAACATGGAAGTAATGGTTCAACCTTGAGGCAGGATCCAAAGCGATGTGGTATCAGGTCAATCACCAGGTCCAAATGCAGAACATTGGATTGTATCAAACAGGAACTCAAAGTGTTAAACTATTCAGGCTGTTGGATATTCTGCCAAATCCTGCTACATTCTGCCTTCAGATGGTGAGTTAATGGTTTCCAGTAAGCTGGCTGGCTGAGGACCAGACTTCACTTTGAGTCTGGGTTTGTTTGGCTCAGTTGGAGAAGTTCTCCCACAGTTCCCAACATGAACTATGGAGCGGTTCAAGGGGGACACGGTGTGCTGATTTATTCACTCTTTCACTGTATTCTGTACCCACAGTAGCAGTAAAATGTATTATGCACACAGACACATCCAGAGAAGCACTTGTACAAGCCAAGGTGTGGGTTTATAGAGAACTGTGAATGAGTGTGGAGCCTCAGTGGGCTTTTTCTCCAGCCAGCTGTGTATGCAGGAAAGAACGGGGCTCCGTGTTTATGGAGCAGTTCTGGACGTCTCCATCGTGAGATTCTACATTGTCCTGCACACCCTTTAACTTTCATTTAAATACAGGAAAACACCAGAATATACAAGCAAACTTGAAGGTAATTTTCTCCTAACTTCCACATGTTTGTAATTTCACAAGGTGCTGACAGAGCTTCATTCCTCGGGTTCCCAAATCACCCTCTGCTTGTTCTGGTTTTCCTCGTGCCCTCCACCCAGCTGGCTTGTTTGAGCTGTTAAAGCTCTGCTAGCATCTGATTTAACTCTTCATGTTTGACCTGTCCATGCTGTTAGTTAATGGGGAGCACAGGTTGTTGTCCAGGCAAGTTTTTATGTTTTTTACTTGAGGACACGCCTCTGATCTTGACTCTAGACGTCGTATCAGGTC
>NW_015118019.1:0-11319 GCF_001443285.1 Poecilia latipinna
TATTGAAAAACCTCTATGCTTCACAGATGGCTTAATTTTCAGTGTATTTCCTTTTCTACTGCTAAAGACAAGGTCATTATGGAATGATACAGTTCTTTATTACCAATAAATGTTTTCTTATCTTTTCTGTGAATTTAAAGAGGTTTCTCAAGATGAGTCCATTTTAAAAGTAAAACCACTGTATATGCATATATTTGTGTAATTACACTAATAAAATGACTGGTAAAAGAAATGCTAACTATTTAGTGAAAGAATTTATTTGTAACATTGAAATAGCTCAAGTGTAGTCTTAGTAAAATCATTTGACAAAAAACATAGTGCTGAATGGCATTATGAATGACTACATTATGATTAGTTTTTCAGGTAAAATTATTATAATTTGTAGTATGACTTTTCATTATATTGGAAACATATGATGATGGTCTTGTGTATCTTCTCTTCCAGAATGGATGACCTGAGTGATTTCCTGAGACAAAGGAATATTCCAGAGGAAACTATGGAGACCATGCTGAGAGAGAAGGTACTAGCTGAAAAAAAAATCAGTATTTCAAAAACTACACATGCTCTTTAGAGCATGTGTCTAGCAATGTTATCTAATTTAATTCAAATCATTTGCATGCAATTATAATTCCATTTTTAAACAAATTATATGTTATTGTCCTTATTTAGATTGATACCAACGTCATGTAGCTCATGACAGATGAAGACTTATTTGCCATCATATGGAGACCACATAACCCTGTTAGGATACTGTAAAAAAAAAAAAAAAGCCCCCCCAAACAGTCGCAATCAAAGCTGTTTGAGCGCCTAAAATCAAAGCTGGGTAAAAGAAGAACTGCTCATGAAGAAAGAGTAATCTGAAACAACTGTAAAGAAGAATGCTCTGAAGTCAAAGAGAAAAATAGAAATATGCTGTTTTGTGCAGAACAGCTGTGGGTTTGTTTAAAGGTAGGTCATCAAAACTCAACAAAGCTTCTTAGCACTACTTTTCTAAAAATATGTACTATCAATGATTTGGAATCTGTAAAGACTTTTGCTGCAAAAAGCTGTGTTGTTAATACTTATCATTAGTATTAAGTACAAAATGTTTGTATTTAATACAAACATTTTGCTCTTTCCCTGGCCATTTTTTTTGTTATGAAATATGCAGCATTTAATGTCAATTACTTTATTATTGTTGCCAAAGAAATGTCTTATCGTAAGGAGTAGAGATATTCTACCAGACATGCAGAAGTTCTGCATTTTCAGATCTGTTAACTTTCAGGGGAGCAGTCAAAAATTCTCTCTGGAGAGCCATGATGCCAAACAATAAAATGTAGTTGACTTTTGTTTTGCCATTATTAATTGTTAGCTGACACAATAAATCATAAGAGGTAAAGTGAAAATGACTGTAGGAAATGTTTAGACGTTCACAGGCAGAACAAACAAAAATAGGAACTGTTTATTGTAACTTTTTATGAGACACAACTGTGTTGACTGTTGTATTTGTTACATTGCATTCATATTCATCAAATCATTTTCTGATTATTATTAATTTTTTCGTTTTTACACATTGGATTTCTTTTGTGGAAGGTTATAAAAAGGGTCTTTTTGTTTTACTGGGCACAACTTGGTATATTCCTTTATCTTAAGTGGACTATGCAACAAGGAGAGTTTTTTTTAAGGACTTGTGATTTATTTGTGGGAATGTCAAAATAATGGATTGTTCTTTGTTGGCAGAATGCAAAAATAAATACATTCTGAACAAAGTGTACAGTCTGTTTATGATTTGCTGTTGCACTGTAAATAAACTGGTAGCCAATAATAGTGAAAAACACTGAAATATATATGTCAAGAGTAATGACAGCATTTGAAGGAAAACTGTCACAAATGGTTGTCTGTTAGTAATAACATGATTAAAACTTTGCTTGTACATGTAACACCCCTGTTCATATATCAACAGTTTCCCTGAACAAGTAAGTCTAAGAAAACGGAGAACCTGAAAATGTTTACACTATTCAGTTATGTTTTGAACTTGACACTACTATTTTGCAATAATAAATAAGATTAAATACATAGAAATTAATAAATTGACCAGAAATAGATAGATTGAAGGAAACTAAAATATATTAGTGTTTTTAAGTATACCATAGAAACAAATTTTAACTAACTCATGCAATTTAGTTTTACATTCACAAAGTGTTTATCCAGGACATACTGAAATAATATCTGACTTGTTAGATGTTTTGTGGACCTGAATGATTTAGAGAAACTATTCCCCCAGCCCATCTCATTATTTTGAGATACTATCTCATTATAATGAGATAATTTATTTTATTTTTTTAACAGAGTGGTGGGAACGGGCTTCCATACATTAGCACTTTCTTCTTTGATTTCCAATTTTGACTTCCAATGATTCACTTCCTGCTAAAGAGCCCCCTCGTGGTTGAAGAAAAATCCACAGAAAAGCCGCACCGGGGTATAAACTGCATGGTTCCGGCTTATAGTCCGAAAAATACGTTATTAGTAAACTTGAAATGAAACAAAACTAACTCATAAGAAGCCTTTCAGCAAAATATAAAACCTATTTGAATAAATAATTAATTAATATTGACAAAAAATATTTGTTCCTTTGGTATATTTTTCCACCTATAATACTTGTAAGATAGCTTTGTGTTATTTCAAGTGCACTAAGATATTTTCCCTACAATTTAGACCAAAATTACTTGGTACAATTTTATGTTTTCGCAGGTGTAACTGGACACTTGTAAGATATTTTTTGCTTCAAACCACTCAAAATCCTATATTCACTTTCTTTACCCTAGTTGTGAACTATTTTCTGTTGAACTATAATCATTTTTAACTGCTTTGAGCTATGTGGTTGTAAAATGACTAAATGTTAAAATGTTCAATGGATATGGTAAACTTGGATAAGCCACTATAAAAGTGACTTAAGTAGAAGGAGTCAACACAAAAGTGCTATGGGAATGATTAATTCATGATTGTATTGTGTGTCTGCTTGATTAAGCTTGTTTTAAGGAGTGAATATGAATATGGAATTTAACTCTTAATAAGAAGTTCTGTGATTTAAGTGTAAACATGACATTGGCGTCAATAGAATGTCTGGCTTTTAAAAAACCAAAGGTCATAGCCAAAGGTCAAATATCATATGCCTGTCTCCTCACCTTGCAGTCATCACAGTGTTCAGACTTGTCTCCTTCTTCACAGGGACATTTATCACAGCTGTCACAGTGCTGGAAGAAAGATCAGCAGTTAGGAAGCAGCTGCAGGGTATGTAAATACCTGTACATTGGGATATTTATTTATTATATATTGTCCCACACTGACATGATTTTTGTCATTTAGACATACCTGACAGAATTCACAATATGAGCACAGAGAGCCTTTGTGATAAGTATGCTCATCATCATCTGAAAAGATAGAAAAAAACATCTGGCTTGGAAAATTTGAGAATGATAATTCTTTTGATTCAGGATCTAGACACTCATCAAAGCTCATGCACCTTAAGCAAAAAATAGAGTTAAGTGTGCACAGTATGATTTATTTGAGCTAGTCTTCTTACCTTTTAAAAAATAGTGACACTGACATTTGAATAGCCCACATATTTTAAAAAAGGTAGAGGCCTGAAACATCCCAAAAACTTCCATTATTCTTATTTATCCATTCCCAAACAAACTTGCATGTGTATTTTTGGTTTGTTGGAATACCAAACCATGCTCAAATTTCACCCATCTAGCTGCTGATTTGGAATGAAGGTGACAAACTCAGAGTCCTTCTTGTTGCTTATTTCATACACTTTATGAAATGCACCCTTGCTGTTAAAACAGGACATTATCAAACTTCCTGTCATGGACCTTGTCATTGTGGTGAAAAGCAAAAATTCCGTCTCATCTGACATACACCTTATCTCCAGAGGACATTTGGATTGCCTACGTGAGCAGCCAGAGATTTCGTAAAGATGCTTATTTTCCTTTTTTCACAGCATGATCTCAGTCCATGTTAATATGAAATGTCCCTTAACTTTTGACAGTGACATAGGTGTTTCAGAAATTTTCAGTTTGTGACAAACTTGCTCCTTGATGGTCCATGAGTTAGTTTTGAACATTCAAACTAATTTCCTTTCATTTGAGGTTGACAGATTGAGCAAGATGGTTACAACTTGGACACGACTTTCAGTTGTAATATAATTGCCAACACAAAAACTGTAATTTCTGCAGTTATTTCAATATGAAATATGAAACAAAAATGGATATTAATCATTGTCCATCATCTGTCTGTCCACTACATTTAGAACTGCTGTAACCTGCAAAACTATGCATTTACTGCTCATGTCTTACAGATTATTGTCAAAACAATACTCACTGACTCAGATGTCCCGTGTCCATGAGCCTGGTCCTCACACAGACAAAATAGATTTTTGTGCAGATCTGGGATGAATCATGCTCTCCATGCAGCTATGCAGCCCAAATTCAAAGCCCCATTGGTAACGGATTTGCGCTGAAGCAGTTTGTGATCATTTGATTTATTGAATGGATGAAACAAGGGTTAAAGAAATGTGGACAGACATGTTTTCTACATGATATTTAACATATCACATCTTTTCTTTACCAAAGAAGAGACAACCCTGACATCTCTTTACAATTTGATAAAAAAACAAAAACAAAAAAAAACAACATAACTGTTGTTTCTCTCTTTTCCCAAAAACTCATTTCCTGAAAAATCATCAGCAAAATACTGCGGTAACATTTTACAACAAAGAAATTCAGATTCTGAACTCACTTGTCCTTAATGTTTAAATGAAGATAAATCGGTGTAAAATATGCTCCTAATAGCAAGGGGTTACAAGCATTACTCTGAAAAAAGACTGAATTTAATGCTTTGAAAGCCTTGATTCTGAAAAACAGCATTTTAGAAAATGAAATGAGGTACACCTTAACAGTGAACACAGACATATTGAGCAAAGTTCTTGTTTCCTGTAATTAGCAGTTTGACATATACACACAGCAGAGTTGAAAATGAAATTCAGTGCATTATATGCCTCCTTAATGGTCAGCAGCATAAATGCTCCACAGAGAAAGAAAGAGACTACAAGATATGGGGAAAGAGAGAAACTTTAAGATCTGACAATAATTAAACTTGTAAATAAATAAATTTAGGTATTGGCCCTCCTGCACCTCCCCTCGCGCTTTATTCTCCTGTCTGTCTGTCTGTCTGTCTGTCTGTCTATCACCCCCATCTCACTCCCTATATCACTGTCTCTCTTTCTTTCTCTGCAGATTCACATAAAGACACAGATACATGTCAGTCTGATCCAAAACAAAAGAGAAAGGATGAACCATGTTTTCAAATGAAACACAAATCAAAAAATCTCAGACTAGTGACCCCCAATGACTGAATTCCAAGACGGGCTTGGCTTGTGGAATTGGTTTTTGGTTCTTTCTCTCTCTCTCTCTCTCTCTCTCTCTCTCTCTCTCAAATCATTGCTTCTGCAGTCCTCAAGTTCATATCTAGCGTACTGTACGAAGGACCTCGGACAGTTGGACTTCAGATGGGCCAGTTCAATTTCCCCAGACTGCTCATAACTCTAGTTAAGCAGGGAAAGAGAACAGAGTGTCAGAGACAGCAAGGAAAATGGACAGCTGAAAGGGGTGGAGGAGGGACTGATTACCAATGAGTTCTGAGATATGAGATAATACAAATCGACAGAGATGATGAGGTTGTAAGAATGTTATGGAAAAGGGAGGGGCTAATTCTGGTCTTAGCCACTCCCCTTTGATTTTAGTCCTGTAACATACTGTTTTAGTGAACAGTTTTATGTAATCTTATCACTGACTGTAATATCAGCCACTGCTGACAAACTTTCAATATGTTGATGAAAGTGAGTAAAATGTCTTCGTATCAGGATGTGCAATTTGAAAAACTAGTCAATTCCTGACAGGAAAAATTGTAGACTTTAATTTAGAAGTCAGCAGTGTCTGATGCTCCAGTTGCACCCACCCTGCAATGTGCTGCAGGTCAAAGTAAAAACACAAAGGCATGTGACAACACAAACAACAGCATCTACACAGACTTACCTTCGTGACTGTCATCATCGTCATCATCGTCATCATCATCATCATCGTCATCATCGTCGTCATCGTCATCATCATCATCGTCATCATCATCGTCGTCATCGTCGTCATCGTCGTCGTCATCATCATCGTCGTCATCATCATCGTCGTCATCATCATCGTCGTCGTCGTCATCGTCGTCATCATCATCGTCGTCATCATCATCGTCATCATCGTCGTCGTCGTCATCATCGTCATCATCGTCGTCGTCGTCGTCATCATCATCATCGTCGTCATCATCATCGTCATCATCATCGTCGTCGTCAGCCATTAGACCCTCCTCAGAGTGGAATGGCAGATCTTGGGCCTTTGCAGTGGGTGCCAGTGGGGTGTGGAAGGAGCAGAGTAGTGCAAGCAGCATTGCAAGGATCAAACTTCTTAATGAGGCCATGTTTGCAGCCAAGATTTAGTCAACTAAAGTGGAAATAACCTGGAATCACTGCAGGAGTCCAGTACTGCAGCTTCAGTAACTGCCTACCCAAAACACACACAGGCTGAAGGACTCAACCCCAGTCAGAGTTACACAGTCATTAATGGACCCAAGTACTGAGCATCCAGAAATTTAAGGTCCTGTCCAGAGGTTATAGATCCAGTTTAGATCTAGATACTTGCTCCAATGTCCTGAAAAGAATATCCCAGAGAAAGCAGGAGATTAGTCTTGAATCTGGGGTCACCTAAAGACCCACTTTCTTTTAGTCCAGTGTAGTATGTAAACTGAATTAAGACTGCTGTAATACTCTGAGCAGAGAGCCGTCAGTAACTGGTCTATGATGGAAGCACAGACAAGACTAATCTGAGAGCGACAGAAAAAGAAGTAAGCTGAGAAGAAGGGGGGCAGTCACACTGACTGACAGGGGCAAATGCTTGTGGGCAGGCCTGTGCTATCCACAAGTAAAGATACCAGGGGAAGAGGGAGTGGTTGATGGTGGGTATGAGGAATAAGTAGACCACACTTGGTTTTTTATTATTGTCAAATGTTAAGGTTTACTGAAGAGAGTTCCATTGCAAAAGAACAATTACTTTAGGTGACAATGACTTGCTTTAAGAGGGAGCAACTACCCATTTAGACACCGAGCTGTGTGTAGTTTCTAGTTTTAGTGTCATTGTCTGGTATTCTTGTTGTGTTAGGTATCTCTGTAAGATCTTGTTAAAGTTTTGCAGCAGTTTGTTTAAATTCATGTTCTTAGAATATTAACACCAGCTGTACCTGTTTGCCTGCATTAGTCCTTTCAGTTTATCAATTCTTGGAATTCTAGGGTGTTTCTCTAAAGATGCACAAGATTTTAAGAGACTGGATGCCAATAACAGCGGAATCCAACACATAATTGATTTTATTATATAAGGAGATATAATAAAATCATTTTTTGTGTTCACTGGCCATATAGTAATTTTCTTATTTAATAAAAGTTACCCTTCTGCCTGCAGCAGCAATCTGTTACTAAACATTGTTTGTATTCTACATTTAATACTTAATACAACTTAATTCCTAGAGCCATGGACCAGAGACATTTTATGATCTAATGGGAAGACAGCCGTTTAAACATCCATGGTCCTAAGGGGATAAATCCATGTGGTTTTAATGACTCTTAGGCCTTTCGTTACCCTGGCTAAATCATGATTTAATATGTAATGTTATCATGGATTGTAATGAACATTTCGGTCAAAATCTTGGCACTGCCACAGACACTGATAGAGTATGAGAAATAAAAAAAAAAGTTTTGACGTAGAATGGGGCATGGTGACAATAACTAAACCTGTTTGAATTAATTATGTCTCATAAATCCAGTATTTCAGAATCTGCTGACAAAGCCATTAAGAAGCTTCTTTGCCAATCAAGACACTGATCCTCAACTCATCTTCTTTTTTCCCTCCACTCCCTACATGCTATCCCCAAAATAGAGTGATTTGTAAAGGGAGGAGTTGAAAACTGCTCTATTTAAAACTCTACACGGTCAGAGTCAGTGTAATGTGAGCAGCCTGGCTCTGTCTGACAGACCAACACAATTTTACCCACCTTCTTTCAATTCTCACTTCCACATGCAGGAAAAAGAGGCTGGTGACAAGAACATCTGAGACACCTCCTTATCCTTTTTAACAAAAAATGAAGAAATACCGCTTTCCTCTGTGTTTGCATCATGAAGAAAACAAATAATTATTTTCAGCATTTTGAGTGAAACAAAGCTAAAATTCTACCAGATGATTTTTTGTTTTTTAATAAATGTGTTTGCAACGTTTTGTCAAAAAGGATTAAGTTTGGGTGAGTTTATGATCCATGATGAAGAGGTCAAGCTGGTACTTAGATAAAACAAACCTTAAGGTTCTATGACAGCAGATCTAAGTGAAATTAAAATATCAATGTCAGCTGTCAATCCAGTGCTGACCAGTTTGTATCAGAGACAGAGGAAGTAAGCCCATTAACTCAAATATTTGAGTTTATGTCAAATGTAATATTTTTTTTAAATTACATTTGATATAATCTCTATTATCAGTTAAAATTTCAGGTTTAAATAGTATTTGACCAGTATTTAGATGATTAAAGCAGAAGAAATGACTTTTTAATTTCAATTCTTGTAATATTGGAATTTCTAATAGTGAAATGTTAGTGGCAGCAGGAACAGCTGAGTTCGACCTAGCTGAGGGCAGAACGAGAGAGGAGATCAGGTCAAGATGAAGACTGCAACGTGGCTGAAAGTGGAGAAGAGCTGATAGATGCCAAAGGCATTTCTTCTTTCTTAGCTTGAACCAGAAGCATGTACACTCTGACCCCCAAAGCCCGTTTAGTTAACTGCATATTCTAACATCTGCTAATGAAAAGCTTTCAGTTATCATCACATTAGAACATTAACTGATATATATCAGGGTGTTTGACTGATTCTGAAGTAAGATGCTATAAAAAGTGAAAAGTGGAGAGGTTAACAGCACAAAATGTTAATATCTGGTTTGAATAAAAAAAAAAGGTGTTGGAAAGGCTGGTCTGTGGTGAAGACATGACAGTGACTGCCCTGCATCAGCACATTCATTAATCAAATCCGAAATTCCCCAGCAGGATTTGTGTTCCTCTCCAAATTGAATCCAGTGCCAAATTCATCCCAAACTCTTCCCATGTAAGGACTGTCTAAAGAGGGAAATCACTTTCCAAGATACAGTTACCCAAGGGGTGTGGTGTTTGTCTCTCTCTCTCTCTGTGTGTGTGTGTCTGGGCATGTGGTGGAGGTGATGCAGGGGTAAGCAATAATCTAAATGCTTTATAATGCTGTTCCAAAGATTCATCTCATATTTTTATTTAGGTTTATTCAATTCAGTGTTAATGGACTGTGCTATTAGGGTACACTGGGAAAACATGTATTGTTGGGGCAATGGTGATAGGAGTTAGTCCCACAGTCACTGAGTTGCTAGCTCAATCCATGCTCCAGCCACTTCTGTTGTGTCTTTTAGCAAGACACTGTGCTTGCTGGTGGTGGCCAGAGGGTCTTGTGGTGCCGGTGCATGGCAGCCTTGCCTCCGTCAGTGTGCCCCATTGTGGGTACACCACAAATGAACTGAACTGAAAAAGAATCTAAAACAAAAGTCCAGAAAATCTCATTGAATGATTTGCATTCTATTGCATAAAATAAGTATTTATTGGAATGGAAAAATATAACTCAATATTAGGTAAAACCTAATATTGCTTATGTGGCCAGTAGGGGGTAAGATTCTTTAAAAAGTTATATATAAAATACAGTGACATGAGGTGAGGTTAGGGTGGCAGAACAATCCGTTAACTCAACGAAACTTGGAAATGTAAGTATTACTAATTTAATGCTATGTTCCACACAAAAAGGGAAAACCCGTTGAAGTACAACTCAAAAACACTTCTTTCTCGCTCTGTGCATCGGCCGAGCTACACACAGACTCTGCCATAACAACTGACACCAACACCACTTTATGTTTATGTGACGATCTGTTTTCTGTGTAGTTATTTTTGAGGTTTTTCTGTGTTTTAGTTCTGTTTCCCCTGTGAGTCTCTGTGTCTTCCCTGTTGATTGCTCCCAGCTATGTCCAGTTCCCTGATTACCTTCCCTGTGTATTTAACCCCATCTGTTCTCTCTGTCCTTCGTCGGGTCCTCGTCGTACGTCACCGTGTCGTGAGTCTGCTCTCTGGTTTTTGGATTAATCATTAAATCATCATTTACATCATGTCTACCTGGGCCTGCCAGCGTCTTCCTCACCAACAACAATACCACATCATGACAGTTTAAGGATTCAACACCAAAAAACACTAAAATATTTCTCACACAAAGAGCAAAACATTCAGTCTGTTGCTGCAGTATTGTGTTTTTAGGCTTAATGTGTTGTGGTGGTAATAAAGAGTCGTTGACTTTGCTGATATCTTGGTTTAATAATAACCGATAGCATACAGAGCAGTAATGCATGGAGACAAACCCCAGTGCCAACATAGACACAATGTAAGAGTAGACCCCGCATTGACTGCTCCGTTGCAGGAAATACGGCGGCCATCTTGGAGCGGTCGTCCCTCCTACTTTGCTCAACCAAAACAGCAGAAGATGCCTCAGCACTGAGGGATATTGTTGTTCGCATTGATGGACTATTGATGTGAGGGCTCAACTAGGATTGCCACCCGTCCCTTAAAAATCGGAATCGTCCCGTATTTGGCTGTTAAATATTGCGTCCTGTATTGAACCGATACGGGATGCGATATAAATGTATTTATATAAATGTCAGACATGCCTATCACACACACAAACACTAAGTTTAACAATAATGACCAAAATAAAACACAGGAAGTATTAAGGTCAGCTAAATTCTTGTTGTAGGCATAGACATAAATACGTAGACGCCTCCTGGAGCGGGTCGGCCCGTTGCTGCGATACGTAACAGCGTCCGCCATATTGAATGTGGAATATGTGCCAGTAAGCTAATACAGGTAAAAGCACCGAACTTCACAAAGTGCCGTTCTACAAAGTATTTTAAATTAATACCTGTCATTGACACATTTTCTCACACATTAATATTTTTGGCAATCAAAGAAATGACTAAAGACAGAATTTCTAACTTTTGATGTGATTATTTAATTGTTTTGGGGCATTTCTGAATAAAGAGCACAATGTTTTTATTTGATAGCAATGATTCTGATCATTTTTATATTGACATTGATGAACAGACACACTTTTACAGTTTTAATTAAAGAACATATTTATTCCATAATTTA
>NW_015118020.1:0-2431 GCF_001443285.1 Poecilia latipinna
TTTGAAAATCAGACACCAGACAAGTGAATCACAGCAACGTCATCAGTCGGTGTAACGCTGAACTGATGCGGTGAAGCTAGCAGGAGCGCGGAGCTGCGCCAAGAAGTTACAAACACTGAAGAGAAGGAGAGCTACCATCGATACAGTTGCAGCATGTTTTAATGCTGCAACTGTAACTTGCTAAAACAATGCAGTTTTAGCAAGTTGCTCAAAGTCTAAACTGGCATTGTTGTGCATTTAAGGTGCAAAGTTTACCTTCGACCAAACATGCCCCACAGGAATCCCAGCGCCCCCCTTTTGTAAAAATTTCCGCCAGAGCCCCCTGCCGTCCTCTGAACGCCCCCTGGAGGGTGGTAGAGCCCACGTTGAGAACCGCTACGCTACTGCGTCACATGTTTGCCTGAGGAGCGGAGGCAGCAGTATGACGTCTTGTCTGGAGCTTATTATAACAAGGTAAGTTCCATGTTAAAATGATCATGTTTTTGACTATTTTTTATGGAGGCATTAATTTTCCGTTTATGCAAGAGTATCATTCATATACATAGTTCGCTAAAAGTACATTTATTTGTTTGGATATCACGGTATATACGACTGTTTATCTTAACCGAACATTAAAACTGTCAGGAAAATCTGGAGGCCATTTGAGTTAATATTATTTAGCTGCGGGGTCGTTTTCTTTAAGTTTTTGGCTGTAGACTGCAAAATGGGGGCGTGGCTGTGCTGAACCGTTGACTTGATCTGAGCCACAGGTGTCAAACTCCAGTCCTGGAGGACCACTGCCCTGCAACATTTAGATGTGCCGCTGCACCTGAATAAAATTCGGTGATTAGCAGGACTCTGGAGAACGTATCTACACAATGAGGAGGCAATTGAGCCATTTGACTCTGGTGTTTTGTACCTGTGGCATATATAAAAACTGCCAAAATTGTTTTTCTTTGTTAGTGTGTCATGTTGGTGACTGAAGCCTGTTATGATGACTTCAACACATTTCTTCAGACAGATAGGCACGACTTGTAATGCTGTCCAAAATTTTTCTATAAGCTGACTAATTTCTTTAGTAATTATTTCTGACTTTGTTATGGTTTGTCTTGTAAACCAGGTGGGCAGAGTAATTTGAATTAATATGACGGTGACACACACAGGTGAGTCTGATTAGTTTTGTTCAAACTTCTTTTTAAAATATGTATTTATTATCCTAATGTTTCTGCTATATTTCCTGTTTTTCCTTCCAGGCTGGAAGTCTTTCTCCTTCATGTTGGTGAAAACAAGAGTAGCACCAAAGACACTTCACCATCAGTGATCACAAGACCATCCATGGCTACTTCCAATGAACTTTCAAAGCACACTTCACCTTCAGTGCAAAGTACCATGAATGTATGAACTTTGTTGTATACTGTCAGTGCTGTTTGACGTTTTGAAATAAATGTAGACTATATACTGCAACTGGTGCTGGTGTTTTTGTAGGGTCAAGTGGCATCTAATGTCTTTTAAAATGAATTTGGGGATTATTGATGGCCAGTATGTTCTGGAAAAAAGGCTTTAATTGCTCTAGTGGCTTTTATTTGGTAGTAAATTGACAAAAAAAAGTAGGTAATGAGAGAAGGGGAAGAAAGGGAAGTGAACCCACAACAGCCGCATTGAAAACTAGATCCTCCATATGTGGGTTGTGCTTAACCCCTGCACCACCACAGCACACTCTGCCAGCAGTATTTTAAAACTCAGATTTCTATGTTGATATATACTTCACACTGTTCTGTATTAGATTAACACGTTCATCGTGTTAACTTTTGACTAAATACACTAGTGTTGGGTAAGTCAACACTGATGTGTGTTTAATTTCAACTACTGTGAGTGTTGATTCAACTGTATCACAAATTACACGTTCAAAATTACACCATCCAGAGTGGACCAATATAGACACTTTCAAAGTGCTAAATTCAACTCTGTAGTAGTTGACTGACCACTTACAAATTTGCTGTGTTTTAAGAATAAATCTGCTCCACCAGTGAAACGCTCAGAGCAACAGAGACACTTGCAATCTGGCTTAAAAAATAAAAATATATATTTTCCCAAAAACAAAAACAAGCAATGCTTAGCCTGGTGAAGGGGGTTTTGTGGGGGAGCTAGTAAAACATGTCTTGTAATACACTGTGGGAAACTGTGATGTCATTGAACACTTTGACTAGACCAGTCTCAATCCTGTGGTGAGCACGGAAACCAGACTGAAAGACGTCAAAGTGATTGGTAATTGTTAACAAACTTTTTAACTATTAAAACAATTTTTTCAATAATTTTGCTGATGAATGGAAGGTTGGAGATCAGCCTGTAATTCTGCAGTAGTGATTTATCCAGATCATTCTTTTTTATCAGTGGTTTGATAACTGCTGTTTTTAAACCCTGGGGGAAAACACCTGGGGCCTCATGCATAAAG
>NW_015118020.1:6942-11304 GCF_001443285.1 Poecilia latipinna
ACATATGTGCGCACGGCTTTAAGCATCCGATTTTTTTTTTTTTTGTGCACAGCACTTTTCTAAATTTTTGAGTCACATCAGATGGAATAACAGACAACTTTCTTAAGTTGTGGGTATTTTATCAAGACATCATTAAGTGAAGTTTAATTTATTTATAATTTATCCTAACTTTTTATAGTTAAGTAGTTGAAACTGAGTCATTATTTATGTTTTGTTATGTTTGTACATAGCATTGGTACTAGATTTAGATTTATGTGCAGATTAATCCTGTAATTTTGTTAATTTTCTCTTCAAAGAAGTTAGAAAATGTATTGCAGGCCGTGTTTGATTGGAGTTCAGGTGGTACAATCACAGGAGGGTTTGTGAGCCTGTCAGCTGTTGCAAATGAAGCTTGAGCATCGTTAATGTTGTTGTTTATGATTTCCACAAAGAATTTTTCCCTTGCATGTTTTAGTGTAGAGTGATAGCTTTGCAGTCTTTCTTTATAGATTTCATAACAAACATGAAGTTGAGTTTTATGCCATTAACGTTCGGCCCTATAACGAAGTTTTCTTGCAGATCCAACTATTTGGATCTGCAAGAATCCTTCATGGAGACTTGTTCCTACCAGACACAATCTTCATTTTAATGGGAGCAATGGAAATGTTCTTACATTAATTGGGTTTGTGTTCTGGCTTGCTCCGTCACAAACTGGTAGCTCCATTTTAACGTAGAGTGAGCTTCTGTCTGGTCTTTAGCAGAGGAGAAGGTGAGAAAGCGCAGCGTCTCCATGGCAAGCGAGAGGTGAGGGGCATGTCTCAGTGACTCTTCATAGTAGAGGTATACCCCTACAACAGGTGAACCGTAGTTTTGAGTCCACAGGACATCGCCTGAAAAGCAAGATAAACACTTCAAATCCCTGCTAGACGGCTGAGATAAGAGTAAGGAAATGTATAATCCACACAGATCCTCCTACCTGATTCCCGGTCAACGGTCACCACAAGACCATCACCACTAGACACCAGATGAGCCATTTCTGGAGGAAGATTACTTAAAGTTAGTTCTAGGACTGGCAGTATAACATTGTGTACTGCTCTCTTCATTAGCAGAGGAGAAGGTGAGAAAGCGCAGCGTCTCCATGGCAAGCGAGAGGTGAAGGGCACCCTAGCAGAAAGTGCCTTAAAAAAAACAACTGCAACCAAATATCTTGTGAAGTGAACAAAGTCAGGAATTCCACAGACCAGGCCTTTATGCAAAAGCACCAAGAAACGTATTGTTTAAATATATCCTTTGTGATGGTCTAAAACATAAAATCCCAAGAAAATACACTAAGTTTCATGATAATGAAATGATAAAGTTTAAAAAAGTTCAACAGATATAAATACTTTTTGCAGATAAGACAGTGCTTAAGTCTTTGAGGTTGTTGAACAAACTATTTGTTTAACTTTGTGAATCTGTGCTCAGAGACGTACTGTAGTTTTGCTTCTCATCATAAGGATGAGCAGAGTAATCGTTGTACGTAGCGTTCCATCGAAGCCCTTGTATCTTAGTATCAAACATGGTAACCATATACTCTGGAAACAAAGGGAAACACTCATTAATTTCAGACTAATTGAATCAGGTTCACATGAGCCTGGCTTCTGAAGTGCTGTGTGTGTGCGACAGACCGGTGCGTCCAATGTAGAGCAAAGGAGTGTTGGGACAGATGGACTCAGAGGAGGAGGTGGTTAAACTTGTTTGCTTTTCGCCCGTTTCAGGATCCACTACAAACCACACGTCATGTTTTTTTCCTGTGTACACACACACACACACACACACACACACACACACACACACACACACACACACACACACCAAGAAGGAAGGTTATCTACAAACAGCAGACAGGTGAGTTATAAAGCACTATACTGTAAAAGTAAAACTGTATAGTTTGCTTCCTAAGAGCCAGACTTTTCTCTAACTGTATCACACACACTCTCTCTGTGTCACTCTCTCATTAAGAGACAGTTTTAGCTCTACCTGGTTCAAATTCAATAAAGGAATATTGTTATTACATTTACGCAATAACATGTTTATTTTGTTATTTTAAAAAAGTATTATATATTCTAATATTGCAGGAAAATGGCTAAATAGGTTGAATGAAAAATCTGTTGAATATACCAATTTTATTTATCCAATTAATCATCAGAATAATCAATAGAATAATCGATTAATAACATAATCGTTACTTGTCGCCCTAGCAGAAAGTGAGCAAAAAAGCAGCCAAAGTCCAGACAAAAAGTATTAACAAAAACTTAAGAACGTTTAAAGAACTGTGGTGATCAAGATCACCTAACAAGTTCAATCTCCATGGGAGAAATATAAAATGAAATGAGGAATGACCCTAGACTTTTGAAAAAGTATTTGTCTTCTTTTAGGACAATTTACAATCAAAGAAAGATCAGAAATTGATAAGACATGTATAAGATCAGACCTGTGTAGAGCATGCCATCAGAGCTTCTGCAGGGTGAGGATTGAACCAGCTCTGGGATGGTAAAAGGCAGTTTCTATGGAAACGGGAAACCATCATGCTTGTTTTGACAAAACATAAAAAAATACAAAAGAAAATGTGATACAATATAAACTATCTTACCATCAAGCCCTCCTTATGTTTTCCACCAAGAACGTACAAACTGCCATCATTAGGATCTGGGAGAAAACCAGGCCTACATTTTAGAAACAGAAACAAAACAGTTAAACCTGTCAAAAATCTTTATAATTTCTAACATTATTGCTTTGTTAATAATTACAGTGAATGATAGTCAATTACAAATCACCAAAAAGTTCCCAGACAAATATGGCATTTAAACAAAAGATCAGCCAAACATAATGTAAGGAATACAGGGTTTCCCCCAGTGTGTTGTAAGCCTGGCGGCCAGCCATGCTTTGCTAGGTCCCCCGCCAGGCTAAGCGTTGCTTGTTTTTATTTTTAGAAAAATTACTAATTGAAGGAAAAAAAAATCTCAATTTTTTTTTTCTTTTGATAAATCTTTAAGCCAGACTACAAGCATCTCTGTTCTGAGCGTTTCACTCGCGGAGCAGATTTATTTCTAAAAGGTTAGAAATAAGTTTATGCATTTAAAGCCGGAGAGCGGACCAATCACACAGCTGGCTTTATTAAGTTAACCTCAGCGCGGATCCTGCGAGCAGGGAAGGGGCTTTGTGGCAGCGGGCTCCCGGCCCAGGAGGGACCCGGATGGAAGGGAGAATTTGACCTTCGGGGATCAAACCTTTATCACATCTGATGAGAGCTGGCGAAAAGCTCTCTCCTGTTGAGTTCGGTGTATGGAAAATTATGTAATAAATAGCCCCAGTGGGCTGTCATTGTAGGTTGTCATTGTTGACTCATGGTTGCTAAAAACTTTACAAGACTAACTGATTTTAGTGACATAGTGGGTGTAAAATATTGAATAAAATGTTGTGCTACATGACTAGCTTTATTTTTATTCTTACATTTAACTTTATGACACTCAAAATTACAAGAGGATCGCCAATGTTGTCTCCAAGTGTATTCTGGGTAAAACTTGTCACCAGGCATCCACCAACATCATCTGTCTCTTGGCAACAGATGGCAACTAGCTACAGCAATTTTACGGACGAAGTTAATATGAGTGGAGCTTCATGGAGCGGCAAAGTGAAAATGATGGAAAAAAGAGAGTAAGCAAAACCCAAAAACTGCACGCATATTTTGTCTTGGAGGTGAACCGGACTTTTTTATTGGCAGCGATTCAGACCCGTCAAAACTACCAGCCCAGCCAGAACAGTCAGGGAGCCGTGCTAGTTACAGGGAGCAACTATGATATTATTCACAATGTGTGAGTTAACTCTAGACTGATTGTAAATTGTAGTAGCCCAGCCGCCAGCTTACATCCCCTTTTTTCTGTCACGGTGGTACAGCGGTGATGTCAGGGACTCAAGGCTGAGTTACAGTCGCAATTTTGTCATATCTGGTTGACAGTTCGAGTTGAGTGCGTGCGAGCCAAGACAGCGGTATTGCTGGGTTTCAGTCACGTGACCCGGATGGCGTTTCTCCAGTTCAAAACAAAGCAAAGTTGATCACAAGTATGCTAATGCCCTAAATAGGAAGGAACAGCCGAGATATCTCGAAAACATAAGCGTATATTTAGGATATGATCTGTATTATCTCAGTAAAAAAAATACTTCTACTTCTCTTATAATCTTGAGGATTTACCTGGTGTCAAGGCGATCCACCTAACTAACTACCTGGAGCTGCAGACCTCATATTATGCATGAGACAGAAGAAAGCTTTCAAAAGCCTGGAGAATACAATCATCTAGTTTCAAGTTGGGTCAAGAATTTACAAAGCAAATTCAAAAGTGTTAG
>NW_015118020.1:16021-16259 GCF_001443285.1 Poecilia latipinna
CAGGTGTTGATTTAGAAATCAACATAGAACAGTATATCCCAGTTAGTGACATATTTGTGACATCACTTCAGGGAAGGAGTTACAGGAAGTGGAGGAGGAGTGCAGCAGGCCCCTGGGTCCCATCTGGGCAGATGGAAAGCAAAATATACATTCAGGGATCCAATATTTCTAATCACATCTAACAAGAGCTTTAAAAGGAGAACTCTCCTGTGTTGAAAATTGTATATGATACCCCAGT
>NW_015118021.1:0-11300 GCF_001443285.1 Poecilia latipinna
GAATTTAGATCCAAAGAAGAGCAGATCATGGAATAGGGTCGATTTTGCGTCTGACGAATTCTGTTTGACTTCGCAAAATCATTATTTTGTTCAAAGATCTAATGACAACCAGTTTTTTCCTTTTTCTTCTAAAGATCACCACATTTCTATTTAAACAGATCATACGTGTTAGACTGCTTGTGACATCAGGTCCAAAGTGCCTTCAGTGTCACTTTAACAAGTTGCTTTTTCAGATATTCATTCTTTGTCTTGTGTCAGATGCAGCTGAAATGCTTATTATTGAAAAGCTTAGCTCACTGAGTCTCATTCATTGATGGCGACTCCAGTTTGAGATGCCAACTCGAGTCACATGTAAGACTCAAAAAGAAACGATTTTAGATTGTTGATGAAGTTTTGTGGAAATTATATCAAGAAAAGAACTTAAATTCTTGCCCTCTTATTTAAAAATACATCCACTGTAATTGTGAACTCTGATGTCATTATTGATATTTTTATGACATCTAAGGAAACCAAGCTTTAGCAATGGACTTTACTTAATATTAGGTTACAAATTAAGAAAGCAGTTTCATTTATCAGAGGGTTTCCAGAAACCCGTTGGAAGCCCATTTGTTTCCAATTGAATTATTTTGACATGAGAACAGAGGACATGTTTGCTGTAGGCCAAATCCACCAAGTGTTATGATTTGGGGATGGTTTGCTTCAACAGGACTTGCTGAGCTTACCTTCATATAAGCCACCATAAATTCTGCTGTGTGACAGAGCTTGAAGAAAATGTAAGAGTAAAAATGTTAAGCAGATTCAGAACTGGAACCACCACGTACAAGTAAATCCACTGAAGACTGCCTGGGAATTGAATGGGAAGTCCTGATCAGAGTCAGACCCCAGGTGTTGGAGTCATTGAGAGGCTTTGGGATATCACACTTTAAACTTATAAACTTGGCAGAGATGCCAACTGTTTTTCAAAGTGTGCTCCTGAAAATAAAACTCTTACTTTTAGAGTCTAGACAGCTTTTCTTGAATTCTTCTCTTTCCCCGTGTACCAAAAATACTGTTTGGATGCCACCCAGCACACCTAATCTGTTCCCCACACCCACCCTCAACCTCTGATGATGGTCATGAATCACCAAAACAAAAACCGATATCAAAAGAATCCAGAGGTCTTTCAACACAAGCGATAATGAACGTTGTGAAAATACTCAGGGAGTTCAGGCAGAGCCCTTAAATGGCACTTAACGAGAACCTCACACATCACCCGCGATCGTCACATGGTCCCGAGAGTGTAAATGTAACCCAACACTACACAAATCTTTACAAGGGGAACACATTCATCTGTTCCACTCGAAAATACACTGAAGGTCACCGGGTGTACATTCCGCTTTGACGGGCAAAGAGACGGCGTCTTCTGTGGTTAAATGGCTCCATAGTTTTTGGGAGGAAGAGATAAGGGAGTCAACAGGGATGAGAAATCTCACCCCCAGCCTTTGACCTACAGCCACTGATTTAAGCTAAATGTTTTTTCTCTTTAGAAGCTAAAATACTGGAAGAAAGCAATTAACCGTCCTGTTGGGTGTGGCCACTGAGTAGTTAAATCAGTAGTCACTGTAAAGCATTGTTTCACAACTTGTCTTTTTAAAGCAAGAATAAAAAATGATGCTATTGAATTGATGTCTCACCCTTTTTTTTGTTCTAAAGGAAATGGCTGCCTATAAGATAACGGCCCTGCAGAAGGCCTTGGATGACAGCGTGCCTGCATCAGAACTTGAGAGAGCCAATAAGCAGTACACTAAGCTAACAGTCAAATACAGAGATGTGCTCCAGAAGGACAGCCTACTTGTACAGAAAACATCCAGCCTCCAACATTTAGAGGTAGTAAGACACATTCCCAACTCAAAACTTTCCTCTTCAACCATCTGCTACTCTTTCACTCCTTTCAGTGTCCTTGTTCATCTCTCCTATCTTCAGACTTTCGACAAAGTAGTTTTGAACACCACTTACAGTTTTCTGGAGTTTCTTTTCGTTAACGTTTTTTATTTGATTTTGGCAGCTTTTTCACTCATTTACTTGCCAAGTTGTAACCATCCAAGAATTTGTGGGAGGATGTGTAAAGATTCTAAATAAATTTAAAGCTGTTTGGCAATTCTTGTCTTTAGAACTGTATTTTTGTTCTGTCCGTCAAACCAGAAACAACTTCTACTTCGTTTACTGTTGTCCTAACACCATTCCTTATTGTGTAACAGCTTCCTCTGCACCAAAACTGTAAGTCATCGTGTTAATGTCAACATATTTCCAAAGATTTTTTTGAAAAAGCTGCAAATATTGAGCAAAGAACGTTTGAAAGACCTTCTGGAAAACCTAAAGAACATTTAATCAAGGCTGCTTTAAGAGATTACAAGTGACTTCTCGGTTACATCATTGAATGTTACATTATTTCCAGTGGTGTGCTGAACTCTTCCAATGCATCTTTGTGATTCTGTCCAACATCCCAGAGCGAGAACGAGTCTCTATGGAAACAAATCTCTGCCGTCAATAAGGAACTGGAGATCACGAAGGAGAAACTCAACACCCTGGAGCAAGCATGGGAGACCGTCGGTTCAGTCGGTAAGCAAAAAGAGGGAGCTCACTCCAGTCATTTGCATCTTAAAAAAAAAAGATGATAGTGTCTATTTTGTTTACTCAGAATCTTAAAACGTGTTACAAAACTATTTGTTCTGCATAACAGTTGAGACATTCATTTGCTTCCAAACGAGAGTTTCGACACAGCTTCCCTGAGCTGTTCAGCACAAATCCTCCGGGATGAAATCTGAGGTCGTCATTGCTATAAACAAAACAGTCGCAGGATTCTGGCGATGCCACACAACATGGCCACAGCAGATATTTCCCACAGGCGGGAGATGACAGTGTTTACATCTGTGGAATCACAGTTCCTCTGCTCCCCTCTGCTGCCCTGCCAGCGGCCGTTGCTGTAATAGGCTCGGTGGTTGCAAGGCGGCTTATGTACGTTTAGCCGCATTGTTGGCATTAATTGGGGTGTGAGCTGCGGCTCGAGTTGTTATGACGTTTTTGTCACAACAGTGAGAACGTCAGGTTAAGAGTCGTTATATGCGCAAGGGATTTCGGAGGCCATTCTATAGCAACCACATCCAAAACTGCAGTGCCTTGCAAAACCGCTGACGCTGGTGGAAATTGTAAAAAATCTAAGTAGCACATAATTGTGACATGGAAATAAAACCATGTGCTTCTTTCTTTGATTCTCCTAAAAATTCAAAATCCAACTCAACCTCCTCTTTTTTTTTCTTCTTCTTCTTTATAGAAGTCGTAGAGTTAGTAAATTGAATCCTCCTGTTTGTAATGCATCTCAGTATAAATCAAGGCATTCTGTGAAGTCCTCAGAGGTTTGTTAGAGAGGATTAGTGAGCAAACAGCTCTGAGGAAAGAGCAGGAAATGCACCAAAGCAGATCAGAGATAAAGTTTTTGACAACATATTACAAAAGCTCCGTTTTGTCCTCCACGCAATAAGCTGAACTGACAGGTCAGGAAAGTTGAGCAATAATTAGAGAAAATGCCGAGAGGAATTCCAGAGCTTCAGAGCTCAGGTGGGACTAATGACAACAACAGAAAAAATTAAGTGATTTAAATCAAAGAATGTTCCAATCCTTCAATGGTCTAGTCAAAGTCAAGACTTAAATCTCACCAAGAATCTGTAGCGAAATTCAAAAACGGAGGAAAAATAGATGGTTTTAATCCAATCTGGTTGAGCTAGATCCATTTTGCAAAGAAATATGGACCCCCATAAAATACATATAACTAATTCACTCTGTTTATTTAATATATGCATACAGAGTGACATAATCATATCCATTTTTAAACATGATTTTTTTTTACAATGAAATTTTATTAATTGATTTTATCATGTAAAAAATCTAATTATCAATGAATCAAATATTGACATAATCATCATCTAATTTGGTAATTGATTAATTGTTAAGTGGAGTATACAGAGTTAACAAAAGGGCATCTGCTGGAAGAACAACATATTCAAAGCAGTGATTAAGCCAAAACTGCATGCATGCAAAAGAAAATGCATGCATGCATATTACATTTAAGATACAGTAAAAAAAAATCTTTGACTGTAAATATGTTCTACCCAGAACTCAAGTGGCAGTTTTTGCTTCACTTGCTTCAAATCTGTAATAAAATAAAAAAAAAAAATCTCCTCTTAAGCACCTTTTTATGTCCAACTATTAAACAGTTAATCCAAAAAATAATCACCAGATCCATAAACCAAAACTGACTCTCCATAATCCATAGGGGGATCACATCATGATGAATTTGAAAATCATCTTTTGACCCCCAAATGAGTGTCTCGCGACCCGCTAGAGGGTCCCAACAACCCAACACTCCATTTTGGGAACCCCTGAATTAGGGTACATGTGCCAAGTTTTCTTTCAGCTAAACTTTCCAGTTGTGTGCTACTTAATGTTGGTTTGTCCCAAAATATCCTTATGAAAAACATTTGCACTTGTGGTTGAAACATGACCAAAAATATAAAGTACGGGGGGGTAAAATATAAAATATTCTTTTTTTTTAATTCAAAGTTTTTATTCTTGAATTTATTTATTATTTACATCTAAAAAAAATCACTACTTTTTTGAAGAAAATATATTAAATGTTTTTTGTTTTCTTTTTTTTAATGTTTTACAGCCTTGACAGTTAATTAATGGTTCCACCTCACTGAAACAACCGTTTTTTTCTTCCCCAGGCTCTGAAACCGGCCTGGCCGAGGGAGACAGGGCCTCGATCAACAACGAGGCGATATCCGCTGCGAGGAGGATCACGACTTTAGAGATGAAGGAGCTGAATGAGAGGCAGAGGGCCGAGCATGCCCACAGGATGTACGAACACATGAGGAACTCCCTCAGACAGGTGGAGGAGCGCAACACAGAGCTGGAATCCAAGTTCTTAGAGGTAAGAGGCCAAGGAAAACATTAGATTGTTGTTTTTTTTTTCTCCCATCTGGCACTTAATTCGTACCAGTCAACACAATCAAGTGATGAACTATTCTAAATGGTTTTTGCATCTCCTGGCAGGCTCGCTTTATTATCTAACAAGTCTGTTTTTGCGTTATATAAGTACAGCAGAGCCTGTGCGGAAAGACGTTAATGTGACCATTCAGGGTTATTTCTTGCTGAAATGTCTGATCGTCTGGAACACATCACTTTAATCGCTTTCATCCAACGCTTTGTTTTGCTCCAGCTGACCAAGATGAATGCGGAGTCCCAGCGGGTCGAGCGGGAGCTAAGAGATGAGCTGGCAGGCGCCAGCAGCAAAGCCGCCAGCGACGCCGACAAGGCCAGGATCTCAGAGCTGGAGAAGGCCGAGGCCGAGCTGCGCCTCGAGGTCTCCAAGTGCGTCTCGAAAGTGTTCCGTTGTTTTTCCGTTCTTGATTGCTGCTGACTTTGGTAATTAATTGCTGAGGTGAACATGTTTTTGCAATCCTCGCAAAGATAAGATGGTTCCTGACTGGACCTGGAGAATTTACCTTGGGCAGGAATCACCTAATAGATTCATTGATATCATGACTGTACCAGTCTCTCGCTAGGTTGTTGCTAAAGCTGTAAAAAAATAAATGAATTAGAATGTGTGCAGCCGTGCCTGTTAGAGACGTCTGCATTCAGCTGAAACGCTTCAGGTTTAGTTCTCACTTTTTGCCCTTTCTCATCATGCTGGTAGTAAATCCATTCATCTTATCTTCGCTTTTTTTTATGAGTGAAGATAGATGAGAGAAGTACCAAGTGGTGCGTGTGTATCTTTCTTCTGCAGGCTGCAAGAAGTCTCAGACGTGGCTTTGTCCCAGGTCTCTGCTCTGCAGGCCCAACACAAATCCAAAGACAACGAAGTTGAGGCTTTCAGGAGACAAATACTGGAATACCAGGTGATAGGAATTGCTTTTGTATCAAAAAAATTTTAAAAGTCGACAGGAATTTCAAAAATATGACTCAGTTATTTATGTAATTGGAAGACATTTTTGATAATACTCAAACACACAATTGTAGAGTCTTTAAAAAGGCTCCACAGTTAACTTGCTCCACAGTTAATTGCTAATGAGGTAATCGGCCAGTGGATCTTAAAACAAATTAAATAAATTAGAAGAAATATCCCCCATAATGGACAATGATAAGTACCGTATTTGTTCCGGACTTCCACCTCACAGAGGAGCCCTTCACCACATTGACTCTTCAAAGCTCCCTCAGACTAGCCAGCAGCAATTAGCAAACACCTGGTGGAACTGAACATCTGATGAGCTAATTATAGGAGCTACTTCTCAGTGTAATACCGGTAAAAATGTTGTTGAAGGGTTATAGAGGAGCCATGTTGAGATGACTTCCTGAAGGTGGAGTTTCAGAAGGGACAGGAGTTTCTTAAAGAGACAGGGGCCCAATTTCAAATTACAAAGTCAATTTTCTTTAAGCGATATTTGATATATATACAGCATTTTAACATTGTAAAATACTGTATATATGTCATATGCAGCATTTTTATTGTTTTATTGCGCTATAAAATGCTATGTAGCTGGGAAAACCATAATACTAACCATTCTCAATTTTCCTCAGTCACAGTCGGATGAGAAGGCTCTGATAGCAAAGCTCCACCAACACATGGTGGCGCTGCAGCTCAGTGAGTCGACAGCTCTGGGGAATCTGGAGGCCGCTGCCTCTCACATCCAGCGGCTGGAGGCCAACATGCTGCGCGCCGAGCAGCGGCTGGACGCCAGCGAGCGAGCGCTCTTCCTCGCCCGCCAGGAGGGCCGCCACCGCGCCACGCACCTCCGCCAGACCGTCCAGGCTCTGCGCAGGCAGTTCGCCGGGGCGCTGCCCCTCCGGCAGCAGGAGAAGTTCTCCCTGGCCATGCTGAAGCTCCAGGAGGACCGAGCCAAAGCCCAGGAGGAGAGGAGGGCAGCTGAGGTGGAGAGGCGGAGGGCAGATGGAAGAGCCCAGGAGCTGGAGGTGAGACTGCGAGGCCTGGAGGAGCTCATCTCTACCCTGAAGGACGTGAAGGGTGCCCACAAGGTCAGTGAGCGGGGGAAGAAAACCAAATAAAACAAAAACATATGCCGCGTTCATTGGGTTGTACTTGCTCGATTAAATTCTGCTTTTACCTGAAACAGGTAATGGAGTGGCACAAGAGGATGGAGGAGGCCCGCCTCCAGGAGCTGAGGAAAGGGAGGGAGCTGGTGGTCCAGAAGGAGGAGATCAGCTACCTTAAGAAGCTGGTGGAGGAGCAGGACCGCACAGTCCGCTCGCTGGAGGAGGACATCGTCCAGCTCAACTCTGTGAGGACAAACCTTCTACAAGTTTACAACTCTTATCAAACTCTGTTAAAAGAAAACTATGTTTTATAAATATCACACAGAGGGCTGGATAATATGGCATTAAAATTAAATCTCTGACTTTTTTTTTCCCACACCAGAGGCAATTTCTGATTTTATTCAATTTTCTTTTCTTACTTTCTTTTCTAAAAGAGAAATTACAAATGTCTTTTTTTTTTTTTAAATCCTCTTGTGAGTTTTATTATAGAGTATCAGGGTCAGGCCACGAGAATTTTTGTTTGATTACAAGAATACGGTAATAATATCTGCAGAATAAAGACCCAATTTGACCAGAAGAACGTCTTAAAATCACAAGAAACGAGAAAAAGTTTGGATAATTGATTTCTTGTTATTGTTTGTGCGGGGGTTCTCAGAAAATCTCTACATCATTCTCCTAATATAACAACTGTGATCTTGTAATATTATGACTTCATTCTCGTATTTAAAAAAAAAAAAATCTTAGCCCGACACTTATATTTTTCCGAATATGAAATAGAAGTTGTAAAACACACTTATCAAACAAGATGGCTGCCCTGGACGTGGTGACATCACACTGAACTACAGAAACCCCCTAAAAAAAAATCATATTTTCCATAAATTAAATAAATTGAATGATTAAACTGATGTATTTCCCAGGCCTGATTGTACATAAAACAAAATAACCATTACTCATTGGCGAACACAGCTGTCTGACATTTTCATTCTACTAAGCTTCAGGAAGAGCGTCAGCTGGCGTGGGACCAGCGGGAGGTGGAGCTGGAGCGCCAGCTGGACCGCTATGAGAAGCAGCACACCGAGATTCTCAACAACGCCGAGAAGGTAAAGCAAGACTTGGAAGGTTTATTGATAAAATGTTTCCATTTTGTTAAAAGCCAAACTTATTTTGTAAGAAACCAGTTGGGCGTTAAACTTTAATTGATGTGTCCTCTCATTGTTTTTTTTGTTTGTTTTGTTTTTGTTGTTAGGTTAAGGAAGGGGAAGGGCCGCTCCCAGACCCAGTGCTGCCTCTGGCTCATCAGTTAGAGTTTGCTCTGGGTAAAATCAAAGAGCAGGTTCGCACCATCTTGGAGCTTCAGGGAACATGCAAAAGTTTGGACAAGGTAACTGATTCGGTCACAGTTCATGCATACGGAGGACCAAAACTGATATAACTAGAAATAAAAGAAGAAATACATGAGAGCCGTTAAATGTCTGAGCATCCACACGAAAAGTAATAAAGTCCGGAGTTATAGCACTATTTTCTAATGAAGTTGCTAAACTTTAGCTCACTGATAAACTGGTCTCCATCTTTGTTGAGGTCAGTAGAGTGTAATTCTAACCAACCAATCTGTTTTAAGACTCCGTCCCTCCTCATCTGCATAACGAGGCAAAATGCACAAGGTAAAAAGAAGAGACAAGGAAATGTAAAAACAGCAAATGTATAAGGAAAAAAAAACGTTTTAACAAAAATGTATGTAAAAGGAAAAACAACAAATATATATTTCTGCTTTTATTTTTATATCGTCTTTGGTTCTCCATTTACATAATCAGGACACTTAACCCCTAAGAGATCCTTTAAACTTAAAAAAAAAAATGAATACCAAAATGCATCATTTTATTATTTTTAGTTTTTTTTTTTTTTTTTTTTTTTTTAAGGAAAATGCTTCAGAAATGAACAACAAAATTGTTCGCTCCCTAAACTCTGCTGGTCATTTCTCCACCTTGAATAGGTAAAACTTTGTTGGCCTAAAATAAAAATATAAGATCATATTTATATTTTTTAAGTATTTTAACAATTTCAAGTCAGGTTTATTTACATAGCTGCACTGATTTTTTCTACTATGTAGCCCAGGAAAGTCTTTTAAATGAGATTTTTAATATCAATTAGTTTTTTTGTTCTTGTAGTTTAGCATCAGCCGATACCAATCTGATACAAAAAAATAGAGCTGAATTGACTTAAACCGTTTCTTTTTTTTTTAACACAGACATAAATGTACTAAATTACTTTTTCTTTTATATATATATATATATATATATATATATATAAGTCTACTCACTTAAACACACCTTGGCCTTCACATAGCCAATGTAAAATAAATAATGAAGAATCTGAAACTGACAAAAACAATAGGTTGACTATCTTGGTATAACATGTGAAAATAAATCACAACAAACCTTCTTTCAAATGGTTCAGAAAGTGTAACTAGTCATTCTAAATATAATGTGAAATAAATAAAGCATGACGTCACTCAGAGCACAAACCATAGAATTAGACTGAATAGATCTGCCAATGTTTGTGTCAGTTTTTGTGTAGCTTATCCAAATAAAGATAATGTAAACAACTGATGCAATGGGTAACTTTTAAAAGAAAATCAGAGTTACATTCAAATCTTCTCTTAAGGGTTAATTGACCGTTTCAGACGATCGAATTGTTCATGTTTGAATCCCTACTTTAAAACTTTGTCAATAAACAGAAACTGAAAGAGAGCGAAGTGGCTTTGTTGAAAGCAGAGCAGAACGTCGTGTCGAGGGACAAGGTGATCAACGAGCTGCGTCTCCGGCTCCCGGCGGCCGCCGACCGCGAGCGTCTGCTTGCCGACCTCAGAAAGAACGAAGAGGACCAGCCAAGCAGCCAGGCTGCCCTGAAGCTGGCGCACCAGACCATCAAAGATCTCCAAAGTCGACTCGACAAGAAAGAAGATGTGCTGAAGAAATACCAAAACCAGCTGGCTCAGGCCAGACAGGTGAAGCTATGATGTTGAATGATGAGTAGAAAGGATTTACTTTTGTAAAAAGAAAGACAAAAGAAGATCTATGAACACTCCATTGTTTTTCATTCCTTGCCTCACACACTGTTGGCTCTAGGATCAAGAGGAGATGATAAAAAGACATCAGGAAGAGTTGAGAATATTACATCAGAAGCTGGACTTGCACACAGACACCTCTCTGGATCAGTTCAAACAGACAGCATTGGTACGTTCAGGCTCTCCATTTAAAAAGACTGCTTTCTGAGTTAAAACCCAACTGCCAACAACGTCTTAGTAGGGCAGTGTTAGGTAACGTTGACTTTTATGAGCTTTGCATCATGTAATAATGTTAGTCCCTCATCAAGAACACACCTGGAGTGTTGCCTTGATTATTTTTTCAGCGAAACGCTGGTAAAAATGCTAACATAGGGTTAATACAGGAGCGCTGTTGTGATGACTTCCAGAAGGCGGAGTTTCAGAAAGAACAAGAGTTTCTTAAAGAGACACAGGCCTAATTTCAAGGTTTTAAATTACAAAGTCACAAAGACTGAGAAGTGAATTTAATAAGATGGTCAAGAAAAAGTATAAAAAATTATAAATGGTTTAAGCAGTGTTCCCTGAGACACCCCAAAACTCAAATCACACCACTTACTATTTTGAGCACTCCTAATTATTAAGAATTTGCTGTAAGGCACCATTTTATAGCATTTTTATAACAACCAAAGGTAATATAGTTACTTATTTGTGCTATAAAAAGTCACTTGACATTAAAAATAAGTATTTATTCAGTCTCTAAGCACTTGTTAAACAGTTTAAGCGTGTGTTATTTAAGGAAGCAACAACTGTTGGGTTTAAAATGACCCTCTTTGTGTTCAGGAGTTGATGAAGAAGCCCGCTATCAGAGTGCTGACACCTAAACACCTGGAGCGCCTGGCTGAGTTGGAGCAGACGGTGGCTGAGCAGGATGCTTCACTCAGCTCTGTCACAGAGAAGCTGAAGCTGACCGCAGCCGAGCTGGAGCAACACCGGATCGCCATGGAGACGCAGGCTAAGAAACACGCTGAGGAGACGGCAAAGTAATCAGCCACCACTAACCGTTTTTACAGTGAGCTGTCATGTGTTACACTTTTACATAGAAAGATGTTTTTCAGTGAATTGGCTCAACATTTTGACACAAAAATACATATTATATATATATATATATATA
>NW_015118022.1:0-11287 GCF_001443285.1 Poecilia latipinna
ATGACATAACAAACTCTAATGTTGTTGTAGAAGTTCATATTATAATCACGGTTAAGATTAATTGTAACCCAGATGGAAGCAGGAAATAATGTCTTATGATTCTCCATTGTGTGTTGCACATCATCATTCCTGGCAGGCTGTGCTTTGGGGGATTGATTGGTTAAAACAGTGACAGCTCCTTCCTGTGTGGTGCCTTGGAGTTTGCTTCCCTGTGCCTGAGTGTTTCCCCTCGGCCTCGTCTGTAGCTCCACACTGCAGATTTAATCAGCCGTCTGACAAATTACACTGACAGAAAACATGCCAAGATGTTTAGATGTAAAAAATTACCTCTATAATTAGAGGTTCCCTGATCAATTGGCCCTTGACTGGAATTAGACTTTTTTTTTTTTGTAACAAGTAATCGGCAGCTCAAATATGAGGATTTTTTTTTTTCCTCTTCTTTAAATGCATCAGAAGTAAGAACTCGAATAATTTTTTGGGTTATTAATGCATCAATCAATAACATACTTTTAATCCATTTTTTTCAGCGTGGAATAAAAAAAAACAGTGCACTGCTTTCGATATGTGCTGTCATGCATTTTCGTTTTTGTTCGATTTGAAAATCTGTGGAGTGACTTGCTGCCCCTTTTATGATTCTTCAGAAAATCATTTTTAATCGCACAAAATCAGACTCGGCAAATCAGACCACTGGAAATCACCCCGGGGGAAAAAAATCGATCGTCACATTGTTAATATAAGCATGAGCTGCAACTTAAGTTTTCTGTTGTCAAGAGGCGCTATGCTGTGCTAGTTAATTTTTATAAATAGTTGAGCCATATTAACCCAGATCCAATAAGGAAATGATTTTTTTTTAGTGAAATCGCATTGTGTTGCATGTCACCAGTCTGAACAGATTGTGTTCAGGGCATTGATTAAGATACCAAGAGTTTCTTCTTAGTCTCCTTGTGCCTGTGTGTTGCTCACTAGTGGGCTAAATGTGTCTGTGACTCAGGCGGTCATCTTGAAAATTACAACTAAAAATAAGTTCAGTTGATTGGTTAATAACATCTATTATTATATTAATGTAACTCTCTGGACTAATAAACCTTTTATTACTGCCATGACTGAACAAGACGTAATGCGTCTTATCTGTTTTGTCCTTAAGGAATTAGTGGCACTGGGTAGAGTGAACGTATCTGTCTTAAATTACCTTCCCTGTTACGTTAGACTTTCCCTCATCAACAGGTTTCTCCCCCCTTTTTGTCTTCAGAGCTAAATTGTTACTAAAATGTTAATCGGTAAAGTATGAATACTTCCTCTTGGCACCGAAGGCTTTGCGCATTAATTCGTCGTCATGTATTTTCGTTTAGTTGTTTCACCTGGGAGGAGTTTTATTGTGGAAATAAGCCAGCATGCTCTTTGATTAGCTGCACGTACACAAATATAAAGTATGACAGGTAAACAGGCTGCACCCTGTCCTTCCACGCTTCCACAGCCGATAGCAGATGAAGACAAATGTTGTGGTTTGGCGAGCATACGGGTGGATCTGGACCTGAACAGCTATTACAGTACATTTGTGTGTAGTTGATACGACAGTTCAGATTAAAGTTTTGATCCAAGTTTATTTTACTGATTATTTATTAACCTGAGGTTTGTAGCTCTTTGAAAAGGGCTGGTCTTTATGGCAGGAGCTGTTGTTATTTCTTGATGTCAAGAGAGGTGACGCACACCTGCATTTGACAATACAAATGCTGTAAAACAGTGTTTTACTAACGTTTTAAACGTTCACAAAGTGACTGTGCAGTTGATTCTTCAGTCTTGATCTTTAACCTTAACCATGAGGTTCCCAAAAGGCTGCCAACATTTCCAAACCCAGCATGCTCCATAACAGACAGAGGTTGAAAGCAGAATGTGATGACACAGAGCAGTTTTGCCGTACTCAAACTATACTGTAAGCTGCTGTATTTATGTCTAGTCTTTGACTGGGCCATTCTAACACCTGCATTTCTAGTTGAACTTGAAGGGTCATATCTAAACATCCCTCCATTACATAAAATTTAAGGCTATGGTCCTAACATTGTAAAATATGAAAAAAAAAAAAAAAAAAATTGCAGGGGTATATATACTTCTGCAATGTACTGATATGTCTTGTTTCTGACAGCCACGCTGCTGCTCCAAGTGTCGATAATAAAATGTGTGTTTTGCATGGGCCGACTCCTTTTGCATTATTGTTTTGCATATTCCTTGCATCACATTCCCTTTTTGCTAAAGATAAACTTTGAAAGCGTCAGATGTGATCAAATTTCTTTGGCTTTTTTTTATTTAGGGCTTTAATGATGGCATGTGGAAAAGTCAGCCATGATGAGACGCGTACCTTCACTAGGAAATGATAACTGAATCTGCAAATGAAGGAGATTGATAATCATCCAGATGAACATGGTTGTGGTTCTGCACTCTGACCTCTGAAACTGTGCTCGGTAGCTTATCTTTTATGACTCTTTCGTTAGGTTAAAGACCAGCGAGTTGTTTATGTGGGTCACGATGAATTTTGAGCATGCATGTGCTTCTAACTGGAAGCGGAAAGAAGGCTGCAGAGGGAGCAGCTGAACTCTGTTTACATGTCGGCTGTGATGGTTGCAAGTTGAAATCCAGCAGGTAATGAGCTGTTTATGATGCAGAGTTATATAATTTGAAGTCTGATGATACTAGCGGAGGCCCGCCACTCACTTCTGTCTGTCAGGGTAAATACTGGAGACACCTTCACTGATCACGCTATGCAGGTCCAAGGCTCCATATAATTCTATCAGCAACTCCAAAGACATACTGATGATTCTATTTTGAATTTCAAATTGGTAGTGTAATAAAAATGCTTTTTTTTTTTTTATGCACTGTTTGATCTCTAAAAGTTTGCAGTGTCTTCACAAAAGTATTCATCCTGGTTTTCTTCCAGGATTTCATTGTTTTTTTTTTTTTTTTTGCTGAATAAAGCTTTTACCACAGGATGATGCTGCCATGAAGATACTGAGTTCAGGAAGATGTGCAGTGTAAAATGTTCAAAATGTGAAATTGACCAATAGTTTTGTGGTCAACAGATTCTCCCTCCGGAGCTGTGGATCCCTGAAGCTCCTGCAGAGTTTCTGTGTGCTCCTTTGACTGCTGCTGCTGTTGTTTGTTACTCTTCTTTTGGACATTTGTCTCTGAAACTTACCGTTCCCTCCGTGTCTCCCTCCTGCAGTGTTGTGTGCGGACAGAGTGGGCCAGATGACGAAGACCTACAGCGACATCGACGCCGTCACCCGACTGCTGGAAGAGGTCAGTACGGAAAAGTCAAATCTGTCGAAGCAGATCAAACAGAAGGCGACATTTTTAGAGGGATTTTAAAGCACTTACGTTGGGGATGTACTAAAGTGACGATTTAAAATGTGGGGATTTTCTCTGAGGGTCAAAAGAACAACGTCGTTGAACTCGTTTCCTAGAGCTGATATTTTAATGTAACTTATCACCTCCCGGTCTGTGACAAAAAAAAAAACAAAACAACAAAAAAAAAAGAGCATAAAGTAGGACATCAAGAGACAAAAGTGTCTGAAAACTTGAATGGTGTCGTTGTCAAATAAAGCTTGAGATGTAACACTCAGATGGGCATGCAGGTTTCCTCTGAATAAAGCTCTGGTTGTGACCATGCCAGATGCTTTGTGTTCTTCAGTTGCACATGAAACACAGCTTAGTGTTGCTGCCTTTGTGTGTTTGGCTATTTTTACTGCCAGGAAACAAAAAGTTTGTGAGGCAGCAGACTCAGCCTGCCTCAGGTGAATAAGCCCTTAATGATTGTTCAGCTGTGACTAATAGCAGCCTTTTCTGTATGTTTGCTCATGATTTATTCCATTACTTCATTTATTGGCAGTCCTTGGGAAGATTAATGAATAACCTTCAAATGAAAGGATTTGTATTTGCAGTAGAGTAATCGGACGATTATAGTTTGAGAAAAAGTCCAACATTTTAATTCTGTGTATTCAACAGGGGGCGGGGGGGAAACATCTTAAGAAATAATTGTTTTATAAAATGACTAAGTATTTAGACAGCCATATTTTGCAAACAGGGTAGTAGTATTCAGTCCTCTGCTGTGAAATCCTCCTCCTGATTTCAGCTCACACTGTGGGTGTTCCCTTTGGAGGATAGAGAAAGTCATGAAAGAAGGTTGATTTTGAATCTGGTGATGCTTTTTTTTTTTTTTTCTTGAAATAGACAAGCATCATAGATTCTCCACCAGATTTGGGCGCAAAGCGTTTTCCCACCTATTTATCACTTCACATCAGACCCACTTGGAGTGTGTTTGCTGAGAAACTCAATCTCAGTCTTGTCTGAGCAGAGCGCTCAATCTTCACCTGTTTAGGTTGGAAACATTTTTGACTTTCATTCTGATGGTTGGGATGTAGACGGTGTGTTATCATCATACTCTGTGCTGCAGTTCCCCTACAGTGAGCTAGAGGGATTTATTTATTTATTTATTTTTATTTTTATTATTATTATTTTTTTTTACCTCCCAGACCTGCCTGCTTACCTACTGGCCAGTAGCTGAACGAAATGTCATATTGATAACGCAGGGAAAAAAGAAAATCATGGTTGGAAAACTGGACTTTTCCTTTATGAAGGAAAAATAGAAATTAAAAAAAGCTTTCTTTATATTCTTTGAATGGACGTGTTTGGGGGACCAGTGATTGTGACACCATTGATTTCTGTTAAAACCTGTTTTTTTTTGTTTTTTTTTGTTTGTTTGTTTGTTTTTTAAGTTGACATTTTCCCCATTGAGTAAATGACATTAAATTATAAATGTTGAATTTTTCTAAAAAGATTTGAATGTGCATTTATGTTACTGCGATAACAGATGAATCTATTTTAAGGTTGTTTTTTTTACTTGACTCATAAGTTTTGATGACTACATGACGGTATAAACAAACACTTGACGAAGCGATGTTAATGTCTTTCTGCTTTTGTTGGAAACAGGGAGCAGTCGACCCAGTAAATCTTAGTTTTCCAACATCCTCCTAAAACATTTTCTGCCCCATTATGCAATGACCAACTACAGTATATTACTGGCACAGACAGAGGGATTTATTGGTACTTGTATAATTGGGCTGGATAACAGCGGTATTGCGATTCTGAAAAAATTGGTCATTGTATATTGTGCAGCTCTGATGAAGGGACGCTGATAAATTTGCCTGCAGTAAAAGCTTGAACAGTTCATATTTTGTTTTATTCTTTTATTTTTGCTGATGTTTCCTCCTCTTTAAGATTAATATATTACTAAGAAGGCTGATATTCTACTTAAATACACTTTAATTAATCAAAACTGATTGGTAAATTTCTTTTTCCTGAATAATAAACATACACCTGTTGTAGCTGGGAGGCTAATAGTCATAGACGTAGCGGTCCAGGGTTCAATTCCTGAACTTGGGACTTTCTCCACTTGTCTTCCCACCTTCTGAGAAGTGAAAGAGAAAAAACACTATTTTGAACATTTAACTGTGAAATAAAGTCATAAATGGTATACCAACTCACTTGTTGTTGCTGTTTTAACATTTTAGTCGCTTTCTTTAACAGTGTAACTTCTTATGGTGTTGAAGATTTGTATTTTTTGCTGCCTCTTGGCTGGAACTCCTTTTTGGGGAAAAAGAGATTTTAATCTCAATGGCATTTAATACTGTTTAAAATAAAGGTTAAGTAAAAAAAAAAAAAAAAAAAAAAAAAAAAATATATATATATATATAAAAGAAAAAAAAAATATATATATATATATATTTTTTTTGTTGTTTTTTTTAATTGCTCTAAATCAAAGTTTGTGTTTGGAGCAGAAAGAGCGGGACCTGGAGCTGGCAGCTCGCATCGGACAGTCGCTGCTGAAGAAGAACAAAGCTCTGAGTGACAGGAACGACCTGCTGGAGGACCAGGTGGAGCACATCCGAGAGGAGGTACACACCAGCAACATTAAAGGGCTTCTGTAGTCTCTCAGGGTCAAAGGTGACAATACTTAACTGCCACATATGCAGGTTTATTAGATTTTTTTATCGAGCCTTGCAGGTGCTTGGACATGTTGTGAACAAAATCCTCCACATCAGCTGTTTTGTTTTTTTCCTTCCCCCTGTCCGGTGTTCATCATTTCTCCACATGTCTTCACATCCAGGTGTCTCAGCTGCGTCACGACCTCTCCATGAAGGACGAGTTGCTGCAGTTCTACACCAACGCCGCTGAGGAAAGTGAGGGGGAGTCCAACACCTCCACACCGTAAGCGTCCTAACACTCACTCCGTCTGCTCCGGTCACGTCTGCATGCAGCTGCGTTGTTGAATTGACATTGAGAAGTTTCGGTTGAATGTCTAATCGTCATTTGTTTGTTTTGGGGGTGTTTAAATAAAAGAAATGTGATAAAGGTTGAAATATCGGTGCGTTTACAGGGTGCGTTTGAGTGAACCTAACTTGTCCACTCCGACCCTGTTCCCGCTGGACTCCCTGCAGAAGAAACTCAAAGATTTGGAAGAAGAAAACAAATCACTGCGATCTGCGGTACGTAGAAGCATAAGCTTTCCCTGCAATGTTGACGATGGTCTACATGTCAGGTAACAGGAAGTAGATATACACACCAGTTCCAATACAAGCCCACTAACATTTGATTAATCACTCTGTTGCATATGTGGCTAAAAGTAGACCACACACACTATTTCTAGCCCTCAGTTTGTTCCCAAACTGGAAATCTGACCACTTGAGTTTATTTAAATATGTTGACTTTCTGCCACAGATCCAGCGCTTCAGCAGATTTTTTACAAATTTCAATTGCGTTGAAGTCGGGGCCACTCCAGAGGCTTAATGATGCATCCAATCCAAGACCAGTTCCTAGGCTGATTTGATATCACTGTCCAGTTTTTCGGCTGTATTATTTCACCCATTTTGTGCAAAACACCAATTTTATTTTGATATTGAAACCTTTATTTGACCATTCATATGCTTCTGAATTTTTAAGAAAACATCTTGGGTGACAAACTCCTGAAGATGTAGGGAGTTTTGTAGTTTATTCCAAAAGCACCGACAACTAAATAGATCCTCAGCGTTAATTCTGCCACCACTTTACCTGATAGATGGTGACGTGTTTGCAGGTACGAAGGCCTCACCTTGACTTTAACAAGAATTATTCTTCCTGAACCAATTTTTTTATGTTCAATCTGAGCGAAGATTTGGCTCAGACTCTCTGAATCTCTGAATGGAAATAAACCATTTTGAAATATTCAGTCAGTTTCGGCAGAAACCTGAGGGCTATAAAATCATGCAGCTGAATGACGTTGAATTAAATATTAGTGGGACATGTGGGGGTAATTTAGCCTTGTACGTTTCACCCTCTGTGCATTTGTGCACCCTGTTCACAAGTTATGATTGTAAAACAAGAAGGGTTGTTTTACGTTTTTTGCCTTAATTTAGTGACATAGCTTCAGCAATGCATAATCAGAACGCTTTAATAAAACCTGCATCTGTTTTCCATGATAAATCAACGCATCGTGGAACCTTTTCTGAGAAGGTGATTGCAAAGATTGACCACCGTTTTATCCATTTGTCCTCCCAGGCGAATCATTTGGAGACGGAAACCATCTCGTACGAAGAGAAAGAGCAGCAGCTTGTCAATGACTGTGTCAAAGAATTACGTGAGTTTTATATCTTTTCTTTTTTTTTTCTTTTATCTCATCTGTCGTTAAAATTTCAGTGGCTATAACATTTCCGGGCCCTCTCCCCCCTCCTGCCCTTCCAGGAGCTGCCAACCTGCAGATTTCCTCTCTGGCAGAAGACCTGGCCAGGAAGAGCGAGGACGCTTCCAGACAGCAGGAGGAAATCACACACCTCCTCTCTCAGATCGTCGACCTGCAGAAGAAGGCGAAGCTCGTAAGAAAGCCTTTAAAAAAAATAATAATAAAAATTTAAAAGAAGCTCCTAATGCAAACATGGATTTTTTAGATACATTAGGTAAAAGAATTGCGACTGCATGTCCTGTGTTGTCTTTGGTGTTCACAGTATGCGGTGGAGAACGAAGAGCTGACTCAGCACCTGGGTGCAGCCAAGGACGCCCAGAGACAGCTCACTGCTGAGGTAAACACATGACTGTAAAGGACACATAACGGTATTATTATTATTTTATGTGCGTTCTTATTTACGTGAAAAGTGACGATTTTTGAGGACCAAAGCGTTCTCCTAATGCAGCAAACTCTTTTAATTTTTACTTAGACAACTAAGTTCTAGACTTGAAGTTTGCTTTGCAGCTATTGATATTGAAGTATTCTACTATATATTTACTCATAAGAAGTAATATTTTCTTAATATCAAGCTTTAGTTGGGTAGAAAAACACTTAAAACGGGAAAAATATTCGAACATAAAAACCTCTTTGTGAGAAAAATAATCTTGTCAGACAGGAAATAAGCATAAATCTCATTAATCCAAGATCTTTAATCTTAGATTCTAGTTTTTGCAGTGATTAGAAACGGGATGTTAATTAGGTTTAGGTCAAGGTTAAACTTAGATGGAGGTTTTTGAACGGAATAATTTGAGTTTATCTCCCTTTCAGATCTAAATGTAAGACTATTTTTATTCAACCAAAAAGTTTTTAGATGAAACTAATGTCTTAATGGCTCAGGTGCATCAAGACTAAATTTGGTAGATGTTTAGTTTAAATGTTAACTCTTTTTTTTTTTTACTCTGCAGAAACACAAAAAGTATTTTTGGTTTAGTTTCTACTGCAAATATCTTAATACACTTAAAATGAGACAAAAGTAACTAACAAGTAAGTTTTCAGCAAGAAATAGGATCTTATTTAGAGTCAATAATTCCTTAATATTGAATGAAAAAAAAACTAGCAGATTATTTTATTTTTTTAACATGGGGAAAATCTCTTGCTGTAAATGAAATAATCTGCCAATGAAACTGGAACTTTTTCATCAATATTAAGGATTTATTGACTTAAAGCAAGCTGAAAAGTTACTTGTAAGTTAGTTTGTATTATTTCAAGTGCACTAAAAATCAGACAAAAATGCTTTGTAATATTTTATGTTTTTGCAGCGATGATCTCTGCAATGGACTTTTTAAAAATATATATCTATGTTTTAAGTCAAAAGCCAAACCTGCTGCATTTCCCCCCCCCCCTTCTCTCTGTCCTTCCGCCTCTCCTCTCTCCTTGCTCAGTTGCGGGAGCTGCAGGATAAGTATGCAGAGTGCATGGAGATCCTCCATGAGGCTCAGGAGGAGTTGAAGAACCTGAGGAATAAATCTCTACCTCTCAGCACCCCGAGGCGTTTCCACACACTGGGCTTATTCCCAATGGTCAGCGCATGAGCTGTCACAGCTTTATGCAGTTCAGTATATCGGACTGTCGGCTCCAGCAGAATGAATGGATTCATTTTCTTCTCTCAGGACTCGCTCGCAGCAGAAATAGAGGGAACTATGAGAAAAGAGCTTCAGATGGACGATCCAGACGTAGAAGAGCAGAGGTGCCTTTAGTTTTACGCTCTGACGTTGTTCCTGCGTGATACTTTGAATGTATCCCTCGATCTCCGTAGTAACGCGATCGTGTCGCTCATTTCTCCAGGCTGCACCCAAAGCGGGTTTTCCAGACGGTGAAAAACCTCAACCTGATGCGACAGCAGCGCTCCTCTGCAGCCCCCTCCCCTCTGAACATCCCAGGGTCCAATCAGAACTCGTGCTTCACCTCGAGCCGCTCCAGCAGGGCGGGCACGCCTCGCTCCAACTCCATCTACGGGAGCGAAACAGGAAGTGGGATCATCTTGGACAACAGGACAAGCAGCATCCTGGAGGGTCCGGACGACGGGTGAGGAACATTCTGAATCTTTAGCAAGCAGAAAGAAAGGGGAAAAAAATAGAGATTGCTCTTCTTCTCATCTCTCTCTCTCTCTCTCCTCAGGTCGGAAGACTCCAACAAGCGGCCCCCTGGTACGCCGGGGACCCCGGGCAGCAGGGACCTGGAGGCAGCCCTGCGCCGCCTGTCGCTGCGCCGTGACAACTACCTCTCGGAGAAACGCTTCTTCGAAGAAGAGAGGGAGAGGAAGCTGGCCTACTTGGGGAAAGAGGAGGAAAAGGGAGAGGCTGATGGCAGCAGGGACCCGGGGACCCCAACGGAGAGCCTGCTGTCGTTCTGCTCGCATCCCTCCTTCGGAAGCATCTGGTCGGGATACTCCATCACAGCCAGGTCCTACCTGCCGGAGAAGCTGCAGATTGTAAAGCCGCTGGAAGGTGATTATTGGTCTCATGATCCTCTTGACACAAATAAGGGAAAGAAAAGTCGTAGCTCCCAAAACGTCTTCCTGAATGCAAACGAAAACTCAAAGAGAAAAGAGAATCCCAGCCAGAAGCAGAGGCAGGACTACAGCTATGTTTTTCTAAACAGCTCAAACAGTGAGACACAGATTGGTCCAACGCGAGACGACGACGACGACACCAAACACCCGAACCGGTATTTAATCTTTCATAACCAGAGCGAGTCACAGATCCTCCTGAGCGCCTCACCGAAGGCGAAGCTGCGCAGAAGCTCCAGTCTGTTGGAGATTCGCAGCCTGTTGGGTTTCCAGCCTCCCCTCAGAGCTCCTCCAGCTCTGGGCAGAGGCCTGCTGACGGCCTTCAGACAAGAGGAAGGCAGTCTGAACCTTCAGCACTCCTTTTATTTCAGACACACTCAGCCGAGCTGCTGGTTCGAAGTGTAGAAACCACACAGGACAACGCAGGAATGTTACAGATCATAAAAAATATGAGTACGTGGTCGATATACTTTTCAAAGCAAACATACTTTGTGCTTGTGTGCATTTATATTGTCCAAATTATGCCTTATTGGTTAGGCATAAACCTTATGTTTTTACTAAGTTTGTCAGCTTAATTGTTACATCTTTCATTTGCCTAAATATCCATATTTAACAGCCCTGACAGAGTTGGATTTCACTCCTGGTCGCTGTAACTTCATGCACCATTTGCAGTGTTTTCCCTCCACCTAGTGTTCAGAACTGAAATTACAATCATAAACATATACGTTGCACTATTTTGCTGTCTTGTGTGTAAAATTAAATAAAATGGGAGAAAAAAAACGACATGGTAGCATAAACAATAGGATGGAAAACAATGTGGGGTTTTTTCTGCATAGAACATTCAACATTTTTTTTTATAGTTGGGTCAAATAGAATAAACAAAATAGAGAGTATATAATTAGAAATATCCTCTACCGTTCCACAGCTGGGGGGGAATTCAGGTGTAAAAGCAACAAAGTGACAGAGATGTA
>NW_015118023.1:0-11286 GCF_001443285.1 Poecilia latipinna
ATGACATAACAAACTCTAATGTTGTTGTAGAAGTTCATATTATAATCACGGTTAAGATTAATTGTAACCCAGATGGAAGCAGGAAATAATGTCTTATGATTCTCCATTGTGTGTTGCACATCATCATTCCTGGCAGGCTGTGCTTTGGGGGATTGATTGGTTAAAACAGTGACAGCTCCTTCCTGTGTGGTGCCTTGGAGTTTGCTTCCCTGTGCCTGAGTGTTTCCCCTCGGCCTCGTCTGTAGCTCCACACTGCAGATTTAATCAGCCGTCTGACAAATTACACTGACAGAAAACATGCCAAGATGTTTAGATGTAAAAAATTACCTCTATAATTAGAGGTTCCCTGATCAATTGGCCCTTGACTGGAATTAGACTTTTTTTTTTTGTAACAAGTAATCGGCAGCTCAAATATGAGGATTTTTTTTTTTTCCTCTTCTTTAAATGCATCAGAAGTAAGAACTCGAATAATTTTTTGGGTTATTAATGCATCAATCAATAACATACTTTTAATCCATTTTTTTCAGCGTGGAATAAAAAAAAACAGTGCACTGCTTTCGATATGTGCTGTCATGCATTTTCGTTTTTGTTCGATTTGAAAATCTGTGGAGTGACTTGCTGCCCCTTTTATGATTCTTCAGAAAATCATTTTTAATCGCACAAAATCAGACTCGGCAAATCAGACCACTGGAAATCACCCCGGGGGAAAAAAATCGATCGTCACATTGTTAATATAAGCATGAGCTGCAACTTAAGTTTTCTGTTGTCAAGAGGCGCTATGCTGTGCTAGTTAATTTTTATAAATAGTTGAGCCATATTAACCCAGATCCAATAAGGAAATGATTTTTTTTTAGTGAAATCGCATTGTGTTGCATGTCACCAGTCTGAACAGATTGTGTTCAGGGCATTGATTAAGATACCAAGAGTTTCTTCTTAGTCTCCTTGTGCCTGTGTGTTGCTCACTAGTGGGCTAAATGTGTCTGTGACTCAGGCGGTCATCTTGAAAATTACAACTAAAAATAAGTTCAGTTGATTGGTTAATAACATCTATTATTATATTAATGTAACTCTCTGGACTAATAAACCTTTTATTACTGCCATGACTGAACAAGACGTAATGCGTCTTATCTGTTTTGTCCTTAAGGAATTAGTGGCACTGGGTAGAGTGAACGTATCTGTCTTAAATTACCTTCCCTGTTACGTTAGACTTTCCCTCATCAACAGGTTTCTCCCCCCTTTTTGTCTTCAGAGCTAAATTGTTACTAAAATGTTAATCGGTAAAGTATGAATACTTCCTCTTGGCACCGAAGGCTTTGCGCATTAATTCGTCGTCATGTATTTTCGTTTAGTTGTTTCACCTGGGAGGAGTTTTATTGTGGAAATAAGCCAGCATGCTCTTTGATTAGCTGCACGTACACAAATATAAAGTATGACAGGTAAACAGGCTGCACCCTGTCCTTCCACGCTTCCACAGCCGATAGCAGATGAAGACAAATGTTGTGGTTTGGCGAGCATACGGGTGGATCTGGACCTGAACAGCTATTACAGTACATTTGTGTGTAGTTGATACGACAGTTCAGATTAAAGTTTTGATCCAAGTTTATTTTACTGATTATTTATTAACCTGAGGTTTGTAGCTCTTTGAAAAGGGCTGGTCTTTATGGCAGGAGCTGTTGTTATTTCTTGATGTCAAGAGAGGTGACGCACACCTGCATTTGACAATACAAATGCTGTAAAACAGTGTTTTACTAACGTTTTAAACGTTCACAAAGTGACTGTGCAGTTGATTCTTCAGTCTTGATCTTTAACCTTAACCATGAGGTTCCCAAAAGGCTGCCAACATTTCCAAACCCAGCATGCTCCATAACAGACAGAGGTTGAAAGCAGAATGTGATGACACAGAGCAGTTTTGCCGTACTCAAACTATACTGTAAGCTGCTGTATTTATGTCTAGTCTTTGACTGGGCCATTCTAACACCTGCATTTCTAGTTGAACTTGAAGGGTCATATCTAAACATCCCTCCATTACATAAAATTTAAGGCTATGGTCCTAACATTGTAAAATATGAAAAAAAAAAAAAAAAAACATTGCAGGGGTATATATACTTCTGCAATGTACTGATATGTCTTGTTTCTGACAGCCACGCTGCTGCTCCAAGTGTCGATAATAAAATGTGTGTTTTGCATGGGCCGACTCCTTTTGCATTATTGTTTTGCATATTCCTTGCATCACATTCCCTTTTTGCTAAAGATAAACTTTGAAAGCGTCAGATGTGATCAAATTTCTTTGGCTTTTTTTTATTTAGGGCTTTAATGATGGCATGTGGAAAAGTCAGCCATGATGAGACGCGTACCTTCACTAGGAAATGATAACTGAATCTGCAAATGAAGGAGATTGATAATCATCCAGATGAACATGGTTGTGGTTCTGCACTCTGACCTCTGAAACTGTGCTCGGTAGCTTATCTTTTATGACTCTTTCGTTAGGTTAAAGACCAGCGAGTTGTTTATGTGGGTCACGATGAATTTTGAGCATGCATGTGCTTCTAACTGGAAGCGGAAAGAAGGCTGCAGAGGGAGCAGCTGAACTCTGTTTACATGTCGGCTGTGATGGTTGCAAGTTGAAATCCAGCAGGTAATGAGCTGTTTATGATGCAGAGTTATATAATTTGAAGTCTGATGATACTAGCGGAGGCCCGCCACTCACTTCTGTCTGTCAGGGTAAATACTGGAGACACCTTCACTGATCACGCTATGCAGGTCCAAGGCTCCATATAATTCTATCAGCAACTCCAAAGACATACTGATGATTCTATTTTGAATTTCAAATTGGTAGTGTAATAAAAATGCTTTTTTTTTTTTTATGCACTGTTTGATCTCTAAAAGTTTGCAGTGTCTTCACAAAAGTATTCATCCTGGTTTTCTTCCAGGATTTCATTGTTTTTTTTTTTTTTTTTGCTGAATAAAGCTTTTACCACAGGATGATGCTGCCATGAAGATACTGAGTTCAGGAAGATGTGCAGTGTAAAATGTTCAAAATGTGAAATTGACCAATAGTTTTGTGGTCAACAGATTCTCCCTCCGGAGCTGTGGATCCCTGAAGCTCCTGCAGAGTTTCTGTGTGCTCCTTTGACTGCTGCTGCTGTTGTTTGTTACTCTTCTTTTGGACATTTGTCTCTGAAACTTACCGTTCCCTCCGTGTCTCCCTCCTGCAGTGTTGTGTGCGGACAGAGTGGGCCAGATGACGAAGACCTACAGCGACATCGACGCCGTCACCCGACTGCTGGAAGAGGTCAGTACGGAAAAGTCAAATCTGTCGAAGCAGATCAAACAGAAGGCGACATTTTTAGAGGGATTTTAAAGCACTTACGTTGGGGATGTACTAAAGTGACGATTTAAAATGTGGGGATTTTCTCTGAGGGTCAAAAGAACAACGTCGTTGAACTCGTTTCCTAGAGCTGATATTTTAATGTAACTTATCACCTCCCGGTCTGTGACAAAAAAAAAAACAAAACAACAAAAAAAAAAGAGCATAAAGTAGGACATCAAGAGACAAAAGTGTCTGAAAACTTGAATGGTGTCGTTGTCAAATAAAGCTTGAGATGTAACACTCAGATGGGCATGCAGGTTTCCTCTGAATAAAGCTCTGGTTGTGACCATGCCAGATGCTTTGTGTTCTTCAGTTGCACATGAAACACAGCTTAGTGTTGCTGCCTTTGTGTGTTTGGCTATTTTTACTGCCAGGAAACAAAAAGTTTGTGAGGCAGCAGACTCAGCCTGCCTCAGGTGAATAAGCCCTTAATGATTGTTCAGCTGTGACTAATAGCAGCCTTTTCTGTATGTTTGCTCATGATTTATTCCATTACTTCATTTATTGGCAGTCCTTGGGAAGATTAATGAATAACCTTCAAATGAAAGGATTTGTATTTGCAGTAGAGTAATCGGACGATTATAGTTTGAGAAAAAGTCCAACATTTTAATTCTGTGTATTCAACAGGGGGCGGGGGGGAAACATCTTAAGAAATAATTGTTTTATAAAATGACTAAGTATTTAGACAGCCATATTTTGCAAACAGGGTAGTAGTATTCAGTCCTCTGCTGTGAAATCCTCCTCCTGATTTCAGCTCACACTGTGGGTGTTCCCTTTGGAGGATAGAGAAAGTCATGAAAGAAGGTTGATTTTGAATCTGGTGATGCTTTTTTTTTTTTTTTCTTGAAATAGACAAGCATCATAGATTCTCCACCAGATTTGGGCGCAAAGCGTTTTCCCACCTATTTATCACTTCACATCAGACCCACTTGGAGTGTGTTTGCTGAGAAACTCAATCTCAGTCTTGTCTGAGCAGAGCGCTCAATCTTCACCTGTTTAGGTTGGAAACATTTTTGACTTTCATTCTGATGGTTGGGATGTAGACGGTGTGTTATCATCATACTCTGTGCTGCAGTTCCCCTACAGTGAGCTAGAGGGATTTATTTATTTATTTATTTTTATTTTTATTATTATTATTTTTTTTTACCTCCCAGACCTGCCTGCTTACCTACTGGCCAGTAGCTGAACGAAATGTCATATTGATAACGCAGGGAAAAAAGAAAATCATGGTTGGAAAACTGGACTTTTCCTTTATGAAGGAAAAATAGAAATTAAAAAAAGCTTTCTTTATATTCTTTGAATGGACGTGTTTGGGGGACCAGTGATTGTGACACCATTGATTTCTGTTAAAACCTGTTTTTTTTTGTTTTTTTTTGTTTGTTTGTTTGTTTTTTAAGTTGACATTTTCCCCATTGAGTAAATGACATTAAATTATAAATGTTGAATTTTTCTAAAAAGATTTGAATGTGCATTTATGTTACTGCGATAACAGATGAATCTATTTTAAGGTTGTTTTTTTTACTTGACTCATAAGTTTTGATGACTACATGACGGTATAAACAAACACTTGACGAAGCGATGTTAATGTCTTTCTGCTTTTGTTGGAAACAGGGAGCAGTCGACCCAGTAAATCTTAGTTTTCCAACATCCTCCTAAAACATTTTCTGCCCCATTATGCAATGACCAACTACAGTATATTACTGGCACAGACAGAGGGATTTATTGGTACTTGTATAATTGGGCTGGATAACAGCGGTATTGCGATTCTGAAAAAATTGGTCATTGTATATTGTGCAGCTCTGATGAAGGGACGCTGATAAATTTGCCTGCAGTAAAAGCTTGAACAGTTCATATTTTGTTTTATTCTTTTATTTTTGCTGATGTTTCCTCCTCTTTAAGATTAATATATTACTAAGAAGGCTGATATTCTACTTAAATACACTTTAATTAATCAAAACTGATTGGTAAATTTCTTTTTCCTGAATAATAAACATACACCTGTTGTAGCTGGGAGGCTAATAGTCATAGACGTAGCGGTCCAGGGTTCAATTCCTGAACTTGGGACTTTCTCCACTTGTCTTCCCACCTTCTGAGAAGTGAAAGAGAAAAAACACTATTTTGAACATTTAACTGTGAAATAAAGTCATAAATGGTATACCAACTCACTTGTTGTTGCTGTTTTAACATTTTAGTCGCTTTCTTTAACAGTGTAACTTCTTATGGTGTTGAAGATTTGTATTTTTTGCTGCCTCTTGGCTGGAACTCCTTTTTGGGGAAAAAGAGATTTTAATCTCAATGGCATTTAATACTGTTTAAAATAAAGGTTAAGTAAAAAAAAAAAAAAAAAAAAAAAAAAAAATATATATATATATATAAAAGAAAAAAAAAATATATATATATATATATTTTTTTTGTTGTTTTTTTTAATTGCTCTAAATCAAAGTTTGTGTTTGGAGCAGAAAGAGCGGGACCTGGAGCTGGCAGCTCGCATCGGACAGTCGCTGCTGAAGAAGAACAAAGCTCTGAGTGACAGGAACGACCTGCTGGAGGACCAGGTGGAGCACATCCGAGAGGAGGTACACACCAGCAACATTAAAGGGCTTCTGTAGTCTCTCAGGGTCAAAGGTGACAATACTTAACTGCCACATATGCAGGTTTATTAGATTTTTTTATCGAGCCTTGCAGGTGCTTGGACATGTTGTGAACAAAATCCTCCACATCAGCTGTTTTGTTTTTTTCCTTCCCCCTGTCCGGTGTTCATCATTTCTCCACATGTCTTCACATCCAGGTGTCTCAGCTGCGTCACGACCTCTCCATGAAGGACGAGTTGCTGCAGTTCTACACCAACGCCGCTGAGGAAAGTGAGGGGGAGTCCAACACCTCCACACCGTAAGCGTCCTAACACTCACTCCGTCTGCTCCGGTCACGTCTGCATGCAGCTGCGTTGTTGAATTGACATTGAGAAGTTTCGGTTGAATGTCTAATCGTCATTTGTTTGTTTTGGGGGTGTTTAAATAAAAGAAATGTGATAAAGGTTGAAATATCGGTGCGTTTACAGGGTGCGTTTGAGTGAACCTAACTTGTCCACTCCGACCCTGTTCCCGCTGGACTCCCTGCAGAAGAAACTCAAAGATTTGGAAGAAGAAAACAAATCACTGCGATCTGCGGTACGTAGAAGCATAAGCTTTCCCTGCAATGTTGACGATGGTCTACATGTCAGGTAACAGGAAGTAGATATACACACCAGTTCCAATACAAGCCCACTAACATTTGATTAATCACTCTGTTGCATATGTGGCTAAAAGTAGACCACACACACTATTTCTAGCCCTCAGTTTGTTCCCAAACTGGAAATCTGACCACTTGAGTTTATTTAAATATGTTGACTTTCTGCCACAGATCCAGCGCTTCAGCAGATTTTTTACAAATTTCAATTGCGTTGAAGTCGGGGCCACTCCAGAGGCTTAATGATGCATCCAATCCAAGACCAGTTCCTAGGCTGATTTGATATCACTGTCCAGTTTTTCGGCTGTATTATTTCACCCATTTTGTGCAAAACACCAATTTTATTTTGATATTGAAACCTTTATTTGACCATTCATATGCTTCTGAATTTTTAAGAAAACATCTTGGGTGACAAACTCCTGAAGATGTAGGGAGTTTTGTAGTTTATTCCAAAAGCACCGACAACTAAATAGATCCTCAGCGTTAATTCTGCCACCACTTTACCTGATAGATGGTGACGTGTTTGCAGGTACGAAGGCCTCACCTTGACTTTAACAAGAATTATTCTTCCTGAACCAATTTTTTTATGTTCAATCTGAGCGAAGATTTGGCTCAGACTCTCTGAATCTCTGAATGGAAATAAACCATTTTGAAATATTCAGTCAGTTTCGGCAGAAACCTGAGGGCTATAAAATCATGCAGCTGAATGACGTTGAATTAAATATTAGTGGGACATGTGGGGGTAATTTAGCCTTGTACGTTTCACCCTCTGTGCATTTGTGCACCCTGTTCACAAGTTATGATTGTAAAACAAGAAGGGTTGTTTTACGTTTTTTGCCTTAATTTAGTGACATAGCTTCAGCAATGCATAATCAGAACGCTTTAATAAAACCTGCATCTGTTTTCCATGATAAATCAACGCATCGTGGAACCTTTTCTGAGAAGGTGATTGCAAAGATTGACCACCGTTTTATCCATTTGTCCTCCCAGGCGAATCATTTGGAGACGGAAACCATCTCGTACGAAGAGAAAGAGCAGCAGCTTGTCAATGACTGTGTCAAAGAATTACGTGAGTTTTATATCTTTTCTTTTTTTTTTCTTTTATCTCATCTGTCGTTAAAATTTCAGTGGCTATAACATTTCCGGGCCCTCTCCCCCCTCCTGCCCTTCCAGGAGCTGCCAACCTGCAGATTTCCTCTCTGGCAGAAGACCTGGCCAGGAAGAGCGAGGACGCTTCCAGACAGCAGGAGGAAATCACACACCTCCTCTCTCAGATCGTCGACCTGCAGAAGAAGGCGAAGCTCGTAAGAAAGCCTTTAAAAAAAATAATAATAAAAATTTAAAAGAAGCTCCTAATGCAAACATGGATTTTTTAGATACATTAGGTAAAAGAATTGCGACTGCATGTCCTGTGTTGTCTTTGGTGTTCACAGTATGCGGTGGAGAACGAAGAGCTGACTCAGCACCTGGGTGCAGCCAAGGACGCCCAGAGACAGCTCACTGCTGAGGTAAACACATGACTGTAAAGGACACATAACGGTATTATTATTATTTTATGTGCGTTCTTATTTACGTGAAAAGTGACGATTTTTGAGGACCAAAGCGTTCTCCTAATGCAGCAAACTCTTTTAATTTTTACTTAGACAACTAAGTTCTAGACTTGAAGTTTGCTTTGCAGCTATTGATATTGAAGTATTCTACTATATATTTACTCATAAGAAGTAATATTTTCTTAATATCAAGCTTTAGTTGGGTAGAAAAACACTTAAAACGGGAAAAATATTCGAACATAAAAACCTCTTTGTGAGAAAAATAATCTTGTCAGACAGGAAATAAGCATAAATCTCATTAATCCAAGATCTTTAATCTTAGATTCTAGTTTTTGCAGTGATTAGAAACGGGATGTTAATTAGGTTTAGGTCAAGGTTAAACTTAGATGGAGGTTTTTGAACGGAATAATTTGAGTTTATCTCCCTTTCAGATCTAAATGTAAGACTATTTTTATTCAACCAAAAAGTTTTTAGATGAAACTAATGTCTTAATGGCTCAGGTGCATCAAGACTAAATTTGGTAGATGTTTAGTTTAAATGTTAACTCTTTTTTTTTTTTACTCTGCAGAAACACAAAAAGTATTTTTGGTTTAGTTTCTACTGCAAATATCTTAATACACTTAAAATGAGACAAAAGTAACTAACAAGTAAGTTTTCAGCAAGAAATAGGATCTTATTTAGAGTCAATAATTCCTTAATATTGAATGAAAAAAAAACTAGCAGATTATTTTATTTTTTTAACATGGGGAAAATCTCTTGCTGTAAATGAAATAATCTGCCAATGAAACTGGAACTTTTTCATCAATATTAAGGATTTATTGACTTAAAGCAAGCTGAAAAGTTACTTGTAAGTTAGTTTGTATTATTTCAAGTGCACTAAAAATCAGACAAAAATGCTTTGTAATATTTTATGTTTTTGCAGCGATGATCTCTGCAATGGACTTTTTAAAAATATATATCTATGTTTTAAGTCAAAAGCCAAACCTGCTGCATTTCCCCCCCCCCCTTCTCTCTGTCCTTCCGCCTCTCCTCTCTCCTTGCTCAGTTGCGGGAGCTGCAGGATAAGTATGCAGAGTGCATGGAGATCCTCCATGAGGCTCAGGAGGAGTTGAAGAACCTGAGGAATAAATCTCTACCTCTCAGCACCCCGAGGCGTTTCCACACACTGGGCTTATTCCCAATGGTCAGCGCATGAGCTGTCACAGCTTTATGCAGTTCAGTATATCGGACTGTCGGCTCCAGCAGAATGAATGGATTCATTTTCTTCTCTCAGGACTCGCTCGCAGCAGAAATAGAGGGAACTATGAGAAAAGAGCTTCAGATGGACGATCCAGACGTAGAAGAGCAGAGGTGCCTTTAGTTTTACGCTCTGACGTTGTTCCTGCGTGATACTTTGAATGTATCCCTCGATCTCCGTAGTAACGCGATCGTGTCGCTCATTTCTCCAGGCTGCACCCAAAGCGGGTTTTCCAGACGGTGAAAAACCTCAACCTGATGCGACAGCAGCGCTCCTCTGCAGCCCCCTCCCCTCTGAACATCCCAGGGTCCAATCAGAACTCGTGCTTCACCTCGAGCCGCTCCAGCAGGGCGGGCACGCCTCGCTCCAACTCCATCTACGGGAGCGAAACAGGAAGTGGGATCATCTTGGACAACAGGACAAGCAGCATCCTGGAGGGTCCGGACGACGGGTGAGGAACATTCTGAATCTTTAGCAAGCAGAAAGAAAGGGGAAAAAAATAGAGATTGCTCTTCTTCTCATCTCTCTCTCTCTCTCTCCTCAGGTCGGAAGACTCCAACAAGCGGCCCCCTGGTACGCCGGGGACCCCGGGCAGCAGGGACCTGGAGGCAGCCCTGCGCCGCCTGTCGCTGCGCCGTGACAACTACCTCTCGGAGAAACGCTTCTTCGAAGAAGAGAGGGAGAGGAAGCTGGCCTACTTGGGGAAAGAGGAGGAAAAGGGAGAGGCTGATGGCAGCAGGGACCCGGGGACCCCAACGGAGAGCCTGCTGTCGTTCTGCTCGCATCCCTCCTTCGGAAGCATCTGGTCGGGATACTCCATCACAGCCAGGTCCTACCTGCCGGAGAAGCTGCAGATTGTAAAGCCGCTGGAAGGTGATTATTGGTCTCATGATCCTCTTGACACAAATAAGGGAAAGAAAAGTCGTAGCTCCCAAAACGTCTTCCTGAATGCAAACGAAAACTCAAAGAGAAAAGAGAATCCCAGCCAGAAGCAGAGGCAGGACTACAGCTATGTTTTTCTAAACAGCTCAAACAGTGAGACACAGATTGGTCCAACGCGAGACGACGACGACACCAAACACCCGAACCGGTATTTAATCTTTCATAACCAGAGCGAGTCACAGATCCTCCTGAGCGCCTCACCGAAGGCGAAGCTGCGCAGAAGCTCCAGTCTGTTGGAGATTCGCAGCCTGTTGGGTTTCCAGCCTCCCCTCAGAGCTCCTCCAGCTCTGGGCAGAGGCCTGCTGACGGCCTTCAGACAAGAGGAAGGCAGTCTGAACCTTCAGCACTCCTTTTATTTCAGACACACTCAGCCGAGCTGCTGGTTCGAAGTGTAGAAACCACACAGGACAACGCAGGAATGTTACAGATCATAAAAAATATGAGTACGTGGTCGATATACTTTTCAAAGCAAACATACTTTGTGCTTGTGTGCATTTATATTGTCCAAATTATGCCTTATTGGTTAGGCATAAACCTTATGTTTTTACTAAGTTTGTCAGCTTAATTGTTACATCTTTCATTTGCCTAAATATCCATATTTAACAGCCCTGACAGAGTTGGATTTCACTCCTGGTCGCTGTAACTTCATGCACCATTTGCAGTGTTTTCCCTCCACCTAGTGTTCAGAACTGAAATTACAATCATAAACATATACGTTGCACTATTTTGCTGTCTTGTGTGTAAAATTAAATAAAATGGGAGAAAAAAAACGACATGGTAGCATAAACAATAGGATGGAAAACAATGTGGGGTTTTTTCTGCATAGAACATTCAACATTTTTTTTTATAGTTGGGTCAAATAGAATAAACAAAATAGAGAGTATATAATTAGAAATATCCTCTACCGTTCCACAGCTGGGGGGGAATTCAGGTGTAAAAGCAACAAAGTGACAGAGATGTAC
>NW_015118024.1:0-11284 GCF_001443285.1 Poecilia latipinna
GCTCCACTCTCTTGCAGGTACTGCGTACGCCCCCCTAAATCTTTTAGGGGTACGCGGTACCCTGCCGTACCCCCTTAGTTTCACCCCTGCTGATGACGGTATGAAGATTTAATGCACACTGCCTGACTCTGAAGCCAGTTTTGGAACTAAATCACACTTTTTATTTAATTTGGATTTATGCTTAAGGTTATTCCCCATTATGGAAGACACATTTGTGCACAAGCTTCAATATCTTAGCAAGGATGTTGACGTATTGTTTCAAGATTTCTATATAATGTTCTTTCCTTATTATACCATCTACTTTGTTAAGTGCATAAGGTCATTCTGCTGCAGAATACTTGTATAACACGATAGTACCAACCAGTAAGTCAAATTTGACTTAATTTTGTCAGATTTTTACAATGTTTTTTTTTTTTTTTTTTTTTGCCTGTATGCATTTACAAACACAATTCCGGCCTTTTTATGGTGATTTAGCTTCTTTTGCAATGAGTAGTCTTTCAGACCAAGTTGGAAAAGTGATTCCTATCACTGCAGATGAGAATTTTTTTTTACCATCTTCAGCCAGGATAATCACAAGTTCTTAGCTGGAGTTAAGGTTAGCGTAAATGACTATCCAACCAAAACTTTGCATGCGCTGATGTGGTTTCCCATGTGACTTATGAGTCATTTTGAGTGAGAATGCATCAAAGTTTGATCATGTTAACAGAAAGTTAGTGGCCCTGGAGACAACAGCCTGTGTGACAATTTCACCCACACGGAGTGTGAATTTGTGGGTTGCGTTAAAGTTGTAAAGTTGGAAAGAGATTCAGGGAATGCAAGCTTCTATGTGTTAATGTCACAAAGTCAGCTGAGGTACAAGTAGCCTGCACGAATTTGGATGCTCTAGATTTTGTTGAGGCTTTTGAGTGTGGTAATGTGCATCTGTTGGAGTTCATGCACCAGCATCTGCAAAACTGATCAATTAGTAAATCCCTCCCCTGAACGGAGTGTGTAAAATCGCAGCTTACCCTCCTGTATCAAGGTACAGCTCTTGACTAGCAAGTCTGTGTGAGGTACAAAGCTTTGAAAAACTTTGAAGGCTTGGGGATTCAAATCACTGCAAAGTAGTTATGTTTTGAAACAATTTCTGGGTTAACAAAAAAGTTTCAGGACTTGGAGAAAAACAGAAGCTTCTGTAGAGGGAACCATCTACCTGTTCTGTCATTTCTTGGCCCTTTGAACTGTTGGCTTATTTTTTTTTAAATTAAAAGATCTTTCAGACCCTCCCGAGGTCCTATGGTTCTAAATTTTTGATGAAGACAGGAGATCAGGAGGTGATGTTATGTTGAAAAAAAATTCAAACTGAAGTTTTTTTTTTGTTGTTTTGTTGTTGTTTTTTCCCTGGCAGGAGCTAGCTCCCAAAGTTTATGTACTTTACTCCTAGAGCAAAGGAACTAAAATATGTATATACTACTGTCAGTGTAGCTAAATAGGTTCCTGGTCCAGAGAAAAATATATATAGATGCAGCTTGTTTGCCAGGAGTGTTGTGTGAGTTGGTTCTTAGCAAAACATGATCCGTAAAAATAGGTTCTTTATCAGCTTTAAATGTCTCGAATTTGACCCCAAGAGTTGAAAAACAACATGTTCTATATAATTTATATTTATAAAGAATCAATTAGGTCACCATCAAAAAGACCTGAGTGGAAAATTAAATACACCATTTGGGATAGCTTGTGAAAGGACTTGTTTTCTCTGTTACAGAAGAATATTGGCCTCTCTGATTCAAATGACCATGAATTAAGTTATTCATTCATGCACAGCAAATCCACCAGATAATAATAAATCTTTCTCCATCCTTATTCTTTTATTGGGATGATAGTTAACTATCACTCCAAAAACATTTACAGACGTAGGTTATGTGAGGACACTGGTGTCCCTCGTGAAAGTTATGAGGTTAAGGCTCTGAATAAGGCCTGGAGTCTTCAAGAATAGCCATCCCTACAACATTTATAGAAACCATTTTTGCAATGCATCTAGAAAACAATTCCTAAAAGATTTTTCTTTGAACAAACTCCAAAAATTAAGCACTCCATTTAACATCTGAATAGCGCAGCTGATGAGACTAAAGACTCTGATGGAGTTCTTTAGAAAAGAATCTTTTACTTTACTATGAGTGAACAGGAACAGAAAGAAGTGACATTACGCACAGCAGGCCTACTGTATAGCATTACCAGATATCGCAACCTCTGTAAATCACACTTAGATTTCTGTCACTTCAGTAAAAGTTAGCCAAGTATGCCTCTGAATCCATCTGGAAAATGTAACAACACTTGTGTTTTGCTTTCATATTGGTTGACTTGCTCCCCCTGCACTGAGCCTACACCTCAGGTGAACATTTTGCTTGTTTATTATCCAAGCCTTAAAGTCGATCTCTCGGGCGAGTGTGTTTTTGCTTTGTTCATGTTTTAAACAGAGACATGTGTCACTGTTAAAATTTGTGGCACTTCCACGAGCAGAAGGAGGAAGCGAGGCGTGAAAACACAAGATGACACCCAGGCTGACCTTTACTGAACTCCCAAAAGAACTGACAACGTTTTCACCCTTACAAAACTGGGGATCAGGTACTGAAGAGCTGGGAGGGCGACGTCTGGTCTCAATGTCCTTTGAGATCAATGCTCACTTCAACGGTGTCACTGCAGGCTCCCGTGGTGTCAGTTATTTGACTAATAATACAAAACGTGGGTCGGTGTCTCTTTCAGTTACAGGCAAATGATTGCATTCGGTTTCGGCACTGCAGGAAAGGTGTTTCATGAACCAATCGAGAAGAAATAAAAGGAACAGAATAAGATCAAGGAGGAGATAAAAGATAATGCATGTAACCTCTCACTGTAGATTTGTCATCGGGGATGTTTAATCTTTTCTTCACAGTGAAATATGTGTTGTTTTTTTTTATCCTCACAATTTGGGGGCGGAAAATCTCCCATAAATTCTTCGATTAAAATGTATTTCACTGGTATTCACAAGACAGAATGTATTTGTTTATGCCTAGCATTTATAAATGCTGCTGCTCTAATATGTGTCTGAACAGTTTTTGTTTAAATAATTCAAAATTTAATACTGATCACATATCCAAGCTTTTCATCAATTCTGAACAGCTTCCCTGGCCTACTGAGGTGAAGTATCTCCCACCAGCATGATGCTGCCAGCATGATGTTTCATGGTGGAAAAAGTGTGTTCAGGATTATAAACAATCATACCAACTTTTTCATCAGTCAAAATATCAACAAAATCCACTGAAGCCTATGGTTGTAAAGTAAGAAAACATGAAAAAGTCAAAAGAAGAATATATATAGTTCACCAGCACATCATCCAATAGAAACAAACAAACAAACAAAAAATCCCAAAACATACCTTTGGCAACGGCACGAAGCTTCTTCAGCAGTTTGACGTGAGAGTCTGGTTTTATGATGGTGGTCACATAAGGCTCACAGCCTGCAGCGTCTATTAAGGTGTAGTAGTAGAGAAGGCGGCCCAGGTCACTTCCCTCCACAGTGGGCAGAACATATTTGGTCATGTGGCTGCAAAAGGCCTCCGGGTCTCTTTTCAAAGTGTCAAACAGTTTGAGGGAGTTACTCCGACTTTCGATTTCTTCAGTGGAAAGACTTGAAGTGGGAGAGAAAAAGCAGGGGGGGAAAAAAAAAAAAAAAATTAGCTGAGAATCAAATCAATAAGGCACAACTGCATTTGGAACCAGATAATAACATACACAGTATAAAAAGACACATAGCTTTTCCCTCACTGAGTTTAAATAAATCTAAAACTATCCAGATAGGATTATCAAAATTATGTCTGTTTGCTCAATGCCAGATTATCAATAGAGAATCTTGTTTCCTTTAAATTCATAAGTTTAATTACATTAAGCTTACTAAGTTGTTCAACGGTTTAGGAAGACTTGTGATGGCCACAAGTATCACCAATTTATTTGGAGGAAAAAGATGGACACTTGAAATACTGAGAACACCATCCCAACATCAACATACGGGGATGGCAGTATCACATTGTGTGAGAGCTTTACTGCAGGAGGGACTGGTGCACTTTACAAAACACATGAAGACTGAATGCTATGTGGCAAACTAAGAAACTGTGGAAGAATTTCCAAGTCACACAGGCCATTCTACCAAATATTAAGGAAATGAATCTGTGATTCTTCTTTAAAAAAGATCTATAAGGAATTTGCCTAAACATTTTGGCATTTAGCAAATATAGTTATTTAATAATTAGCTAGTTCACCTAATTAAGATAAAACAAGAATGTTTTGTCTTATTTTGTGTCAGGCAGTCAGAAAAATGGATGTGTCTTGTTTTTAGACATGTTGGATATTTAAAAATATGTTAGACAAACAGGAGCATTTGTTTGTAGTTTCAAAGCTAAAGATTTGTTCAGTAAGACTACAAGTAAGCAAGATTGGTTGAGAACTGTTTACTGTTTAAACACAGTAGGAAAAGTCATAAAAAAAATAATAAAGCCCTAAAAAACATTTAGGATATTTATCACAGCTAACAATCCTAACAATTTGAACTGATCAAACTTATACAAAGAGGGAGAATGAAAACAAAATCGAAAGTATATAGGAAGAAAGTCAAGTTGAGGACATATTGAATGTTCAGATGGAGGCAAAAATCTGAGGGGAAGCCGTTTCATCGACTCGAGTAATCTGAGCACAATTTGAGTTTGTGTAGCCATACAGCAAAAAGTCAACTGCAGCAAGTGGTCCAAAGAACGAGAACCAAACTAAAATGAAGAGAAGCAAAAAAGCACAAAGAAATGGAGAAAAACCCCCAGAGAAATGCAATTAAAGTCAAACAAGAAGCTCTACATAGATTAAAAAGGCAAGGGCGATGTAAAGCTACTCGTGGTGGTCTCCGAGGGGCTCTGAGCAATCTGCGGCTGTCTGGGAGTGTGTTCGTAAGAGTGGAGTTCTGTTTATCTGTCAGAACGAGACAACATCAAAGTGGACAATGCTTCCCCTGGGCTCTCCGTCGCACTTAGCTGGGAGGCTTCTGCTAATGAAAAAATTAAATAGAGAGCAACAGCGGGTGCAGCCGCTGACAATAGGCTCAATAATGTAAATAACTCTAATCATGTTCACCACAGGAGCTCTAATATGGCTGCAATCGTATGAACTAATACAAAGGGAAGCACACTCAGCTTAGCGAGTGCTCTGTCTCTCACACACAGACAGGCACCCAATCAGAGTTGTTTCATTAGTTATTCATTATGCCTCTAAAGAGAATGAGGACTATATGAATTGAAACCTTCTTTTAGTAAGATGAGAGGTTATGAGCTTTGATTAAAAAAAAAAAAAACATTTCTTAAGTTGGGAGCGTTTCTTCTGTTTTTCTCAGCGGTTTTTAACATCTCTGTGGTGAACATATTTCTCTCTGATAGCTTCATTACTAGTCTCCGCCACGCTGGCTTGGCTGCCGCCGCCGCCGCTTCCTTGTTGGTTGCTCTCTAAGGACGCAATAGAATTTCCCCCACTCTATCTTTGTGGTACTCATGTGGCTGTAATATCAGATGCTTGTTATTACAATCTTCTCTTGTTTGTTTCAAAAGCCAGCCAGAACAAGGAGCCAATTTAATCTGATTTGATCTCTGCGCCGCTCCTCGCAACCCTCGTCTCCCGGCTCGTCCCAGGCCCATATTAACATGTTTGCTTCAGATGTGATGCATGAGATAGCAAACAGAAAGAGATTGCTAATGTCCCCAAATTTTGAGGCATATTCAATTGAAGAGCCAATCAGACAGTACAGATTAAACTGTAGGGAGAAGTGATAGCTATCCAGCACGGCATTGTTCAAAGAGATGCTGTCCGAGAGTCGAGAATGCTTGTAACTTTCTGCAAAGTAGGGAAGGTTGTACTGTAATGCTGTTGGAAAAATGCAGAAAACATTTATTTATTTATTTTTCCCATAATACATAGAATATGTTCAGTTAATGATGTCAAATTACATGCAGCTGTAAGATTCTCAGCAATATGAGAAGCAGTATTGAGAGCCCCTCTTTCATCAACACAACCAAACACACACCCACTGTCCAATGAACACCGTTCTGATAAAAAAAAAAAAAAAAAACAGAATCTTTGGAGAATACAAATAAACAGAAACAGTGGACAGGCGAATGTGATGTTATGTGCAGCAGGAGAAAATGAAGAGTCCTATGTATAAAGGATTCGGGTGCTTTGCTAGAATGATCAGACCTGTCAAACTTTATTCTATAAATATAGTCTATACTCTTGAAAAACAGCCCTGGGTAGCTCAATAGGTCGACCAGGCGCACTATATGAACAGAGTTTAGTCCTCAGTGCAGTTGTCCTGGGTTTGATTCGTGGTCTCTGGCCATTTGTTTACTTGCCTTCCCTTTCTCTCTTCTTTCTTATTCCTTGTCAAACTACTGTTCATGAAAGGCCACTAGTGCAAAAAAAAAATAAAAAAAAAATTGAAAAATAAAACCAAACCAAAAGAAAACAGTAGCAGCTTCACTAGCCAAGCATATCATTTTTGTGCAGCGTTAATCAATAACTAAGACAATGTAAAATTTTCCTGTCAGGCCACAGGACTGAAGAAATCCTGCCTTTAGCGTCACTTCATGCTCAGATATCACAGAGCAAGCTTGTAGACAGGCAAGCGGTTCAACACCAGCTGCTGAGCAAGAAAATGATTTCACTGATTTAATACATTTGTAGTGAAGGAATGATGAGTCGTCAGAAAACATAATTAAGAAGGTTCTCATGTTAAAAGGCACATATTCATGAAAAATATAGTATTTTTCTTATTTACATTCTCAAAGGGGACAAATGGATGTTCTTGTCATTAAGCTAGAAACGATTGCTTATTTAATACAATTTGTCAAAAATATCAACCAAACAAAAAACTGCATAAGTTTGTCCTTTTAAGTTTTTCTTTGTTCTATAACCTAAAAATATATATATATAAAAAAAATTGTAGTTCTATAAAAATGACAGCATATTTACTCTCATCAAAAATTAAGATTTGTACTTCTAAACACATTTTATTTAAAATTGCTCTTTAGATTGTCAAAGTTGCAGACCCCTGGACTAAGTCCAGTATGCATGTTTTCATACTTATTCATTCGGAAAGCACCCAACAGGTTTTATGAATTTTCTTCAACAAGTTCAATAAAGCTGCTACAATTTATACCACACAGCAGTCTGATGTAGTTAGAACCACACTAAAAGAGGGGTTGCAGGAATGTGCCAGAAAGAAAAAAAAAAAAGAATGTGTCAGAGCAATTTTAGTTTCAAGGATCAAGGCAATTGTTATGTTGAAGACTGAGAGCAATTTGAAGTCTGGCAAGAAAAAGCTTGCTGTTCTACTGAAAGAGCCAGAGTTGACCAAAATTCTGGACAGCAAATTCAACTTCAATTCAATCAACTGTGAACTGTGGCAGCTCCTAAACAAGGCAAATGAGTGAAATGCAAAAAAATGTATTTCCCATTAGGGATCAATATAAGTCAAATCTCCATTTTGCACTCCCGCTTCGGTCTATATACGTCTTTCCCCTTTAAATTCTCCCAACTGCACTATTTATACCGTTTCCTTCCTCCATCCATCCGTTAAATCAATAGGCATACTGCAGATGCTTCTACTCGAGATTATAGCATGAATATCCTTCACAGATTTGTCATGATCTTGAGGTTTTGGTGGAAACACACACACACACACACATAAAGCGGCTGTGAAAAGGGTTTAGGAAGGTGCATGTTGTAATTTATTGTTAAGCGGAGTCCATAAAGCATTTCCCTATATCAGAATGTGACAAGTGGGAATTTATCACAGATGCGCACACACACACACACACACACGTTTGCCTCCAAACACGAGCAACCCTCAAACTCTGCTGAAAAGGCATTCTATAGAAACAAGAAGAGCTGCACTGCTAGCCCGATAAACTAGATATGAATTGAGGGAGCAAATAAATTATGTAAATAGTTTCCGACACACATCCTGTCGTAAACCCAAACTCACTCATTCTCTAGATGTTTCATTTACACTTGGATCAAAATGCTTTCTTTAATGTTCCCATTGTCTCTAACAATGAGTTAAGTTCACATTTGGGTTCACATGTTTCTAAATTTAAAAACAAATTGGGTATCGGGAAGTTCAATGTTATTTAAGTAGTCCTAAAATATTCTGGTAGTTTTTTTGTTTTTTTTTTTGTTTTGTTTTGTTTTTTATGATAATGTTGTGGAGAAGTGCTGTAAACCTACAAACTAATGATACGCTTATCAGTGATTTTTGATTTCAATCAATTATTTTTAATCATTTTATCTATTAGGATAATACATTAGTGAGAAAATGTTCTTCTCTGATAAAGCTATTGGTTCTGAATTGCATAGAAAGCAATATTATCCCCACTTATGCATCGTTTGTTCCTAACCTTAGAGATTTTTTTTTATAAAACTCAAAGTGCATGTTGTTGGCTGATGCATTTATAGACTAAAAAGGGTTAACGATTCTTGAGTTTGACGAATGTAATGAACAAAGGTTAAAAAAAAAAAGTCTTCAATTTCTTTAGTATTAGACCTTCCAATCAACCATCAGAGCAGGTGAATTAGACAATTCTAATCTCTGGATGATTATTTTGTGCATATCTACTACAATAAAACACCAAAGGAAGGAAAAAAAAAGTAAGAAAATCACAAAGAGCTAATGTGATTATGTATGTGTGCATGCACCTGCTTTCTGTAAAGAGGAACTCGAGGTGGGTCATGTAGACCTCCCACAGAGGGACGGAGTAACGCTTTGCCAGGGATAAAGCAATCCTGTACACGCTGTCATCCAGTGTCCTAGCACAAACATGGAAAAGGAGAACACACATGGAAAAGGAGAACACACATGGCAATAATCAGATTTTATACTGTTAAAGCAGAGAGGTCAATTTCTTTTAATTACTTCTATTACATAAATGTTGCAGAAACGTTTCAAACTAGATTAACCTTCAGGACACCTTTAATGTAACTTTGCTCTATTTACCTTCATGCTGCAAAATGGTACACTTTATAAAACTATTATGGAAATTCTAGTTTTTTTCCACTGTCTTTGCATTAAATCTTTTCTATATTTTATGCCTGTTTAGTTGGAAAAAAATACAGACTCTTTTTGAAGAAGAAAAACACACAATATGCAGTATTTTGCAAAAATAAGCTACTTTTTTTGATGTGGGTGTTTCAGGGTGACCAGGTCAAAACTTAATCACACCGATTTGTATGCAGTATTTTTTATTTTATTTTATTTATTTATTTAATTTTTTTTTTTTTCGAGTAATAAGAATTGAAACCAAAACCAACACTTCTTATCTTTGTGACCCCAAATAGTACACTTTTAAAAGTCCAAAAAAAAAAAAAAAAAAAAAAAAAATCAATATTTAAATGTATTTTTCACTTTTTTCTTCTTTAATTCTTTTCTACAGCTCCAGACGTAAAGTGATGGGGTCTATGATAATTATAGGGGTGCGGGGAGGGGGGGGCTTCATCACATCTAAAACCAGTTCTCCTTGTATTTTAAAGGTAGAAACTTAGATTATTTTGGTCTTTATGGGAACATACTTTTAAAATAATAGGATTGTAATCCATTGAAAATATGTGGTTATAATGGAAGTAAATAGGAACAAAATGGGACAGAAGGAAAAGTAAGTGTACATAACTTACAGACCCCTGTACAAAACTTACAATCAAAAGCTCAAATAAATTTCAAAAAGAAAACAAAAACAGTCCTGACCAAGTTTCATAGAATTAACCTTTAATATGACAGATTTTGTGAATCAAAAAAGGCTGCGAGGCAAGATGTACCATTTTGGACAGGAAAAGGTACCCTAAGGGTTAAGCACACATCTTTGGACATAGTACAACTCCATTCATAATACAACTGCTAAAAATACTTTTCCAGCTGCAAGCTTCACATTCCAAAAACAAGAATAACTAAAACTTCCTTAAAATAAAAAAAAATAAAAAAAATAAAAAAAAACTTACTCTGTGAGGCCGAGAATAGTGTTTTTCTTGTACTCCAAGTCAGAGCTGAAGCGCTGCACGTCCACTCCCCGGCCCAGGCCCTGCAACACCTGAGCCTGAGTGAAGTCTGTCAGGCGCTCATTGTACACGTACAGCTGGCTGATTAGCTTCTGCAGCTCCTCTGGCCAGGCCGAATATGAGGAGACATGCTGCGTGACCAGTCGAATCAGCTCCTTCGGATCGGCCTGTGAAAGAAGAATAGGACTTAATGTCTCTGGATAACACGTGGCAGGAATTTTCTCTCTATGGACACTGAGAAGCTGGTAACAGAAGGGTTTAAAGTTTTAAGCCAATGTACTTTTCAAAACGGAATACCTCAAAGTGTATTTAAGATAGAAAAGAAAAAATATATATTTTTATGATCTTGCTAGCCTGGTACAAACCAATGCCTTGTTCTACGCTTTGCTTCGTATGGATGTCTGGACTCTCGCTTGATGAGATATTATTGCCATGATGTGTGTAAAGTACCAGCGCGATGACGCTTACCAGAAATCGCGTGCGCTTTAAAAAAAACCCGTGGAGAGTGGGGCTACAGCAATAAAATGTCTCATTCATCTTGCTCTGACTTTAGTTACTCAATATTTGGAAGCTTAGCGAACATAGACTGAATGGCTTCGTTCACTTCCTCCTGTGCTATTGCCAAACTACAACCTTGTATAGATAAACTACAATTCTAAATCAGTGCAGAAAACCCATTGTGAATTGTTCACGACTCCGTCTGTTCGCTAATTGGCCCAGTTGAAATTCTACCAGATAAATCCATCACAATGGGAAAAAGCCCAGATGAAGCACGAGATAAAAAAAAAAAAAAAAAAGGAGCAGAATGAAAGTAACAGCCAGGCTATAATAGTACAAGGTCAAATTTTTTATTTGGAAATTTGCAGCTTTTTATTCATTGTCTTTCTTGCCATTTCGTCTGACCCTGAAAGTATGTTGTTTATAAAGTGATGAAAGTTACAAAAGAAGCAGAAAAGAGTACACTTCAGGTCTAAATATGATCTACAATGACAAACTATTAACCATCTCAACTCTAAGAAATTTGAAAATCATTCCAGAGAGAATTTTTAAATGACATAGTTCTCTGTAAATAGTTCATGATTGCCATACTGGTGATAAAATGTTGCTTTTTTTTTTTTTTTTTTTTTTTTAAAAAAAAAACAAAAAAAAATTAAAAAAAAAATTTTTTTTTTTCAAAAACACCCGAAGAACCGGAA
>NW_015118025.1:0-11268 GCF_001443285.1 Poecilia latipinna
CTTCCTCCCTCTGCTACTACTGCTGTCTGAAGAGATGCACCGCTTCCACACAAAAGCAATCAACCAGAGTGTGTTAGTGCTGTCAATCATCCTCTTGCTTCTTGTACATGCTGCTTAACGTACTAATAACTTAAGGTTAAAAGAAAACTGTTCATCTGTCATTGGTGCTAACTAGACTTTGCTCTGCTGTCTTGAAGAAGCTGCAGAAGCGATGGGGGGTCAGCAGCGCATACATAAGCATGATTGACAGGAATAGCCCTCCTCCACATGCTGATTGGTTGTTTCTAGTTGGCGCTGGGAGAAGGCAGAGGTGTTTGCTTTTTTCACAGATTATCTGTTTACCATAGCATACTGTCACTTCACAACATAGTGACAGTTTCAACAAATTAGCAACAAAAAATTTATATTTTTAGAAGTTACATACTGTAACCGTAATGTACGTTATTTGGATTTCAGATGCCATACTGAGGAAAATAACAATTGCACAAAAAGAATTAAGGAATCGAAACTAGAAGTTCGGAGATGTTTTATTTCCACCTCCCTGAGTCGATATTTTTGTAGAGCCGCCTTTCGTTGCAAACACAGCTGCAACGAAGGATATTTCTACCAGATCCATCCGGTCCAGCATCTGAACTTGAATTCTCAGTTAGATTCAAGTCTGGAGTTTGACTGGGAATGCATTTTGATCCAACCAGCTTCACTGTAGCTCTAGTTGTAAGCTTGGGGTTGTTGTCCTGCTGGAAAGTAAATCTCCACCCCAACCTCAAGTCTTCTTTAGCCTCTAACAGGTTTTCTTTTGACTGTATTTAGCATCTCTGACCAACTTCCTACTGTAATGACAGTAATGACCAGTGAGCTCTGTGGCAAACTGTGAACAGGATTTCTTGTGGCTTTCCTTCTTGCCGCTCCTCTATAAAGTTCAGATCTGTGGAGAGACCTATTTCATTGCTATTTAGGTCGTGCTCCGTTTTATTTTGTGGCGTCAGAGTAAAGAGGCTGAGGAGGAAAGCTTTCGGCATTTCAACTCGTAAAGAATTTTGCTGGCCGCGTGTCGCTTTCCCTCCGCTTCACGATGAATCGCCCTTCGGTGAAAGTCTCTGTAACGCCAATAAAACACGTCGAATATGAGGTTTTGAACGTGGCAGAACGTGGCAAAAGTTCAAGGGCTGCGTATGCAGCTCCGAAAGGCTCCATAAATACCAAATAATGTCCAAAGAGGAAATGGAGGTCATGTCAGATTTTCGCGTTAGTCTTAAAAAACAGAAGCTCGGTTTGGGGAATAGATATTCTGTAAGAATCAATACCCGGTTTCTACCTAATAGCCTCTTTTTCTTGTCTCTGCGCTGTACCTCATTTCACTTTATAGCCCTACTTCTTCCTTTTATCTGTCTTTCTCATCTCAGTGACCTCACAGACAGCAGCATTCCTTTTATTACTCTCTGCTCTGCTTTCTAATCCCATCTCTTCCCCTTCCTCCTCCCCCTCCTCATCCTCCGCCTGCAGGTGCAGCAGCAGGCGGCGTTGATGGCGTCTGTAGGACAGGGGGGCTACCTTAGTCCTATGGCGGCCTTCGCAGCAGCCCAGATGCAGCACATGGCCACCATCAATGGCCTCCCCGGAGCACCGCTGACCCCCACGTCAGGTAACAGTGCCGGAGGTCAGGGGTTAAAGGTCTGTGGGGGAACAGCTAGCATGGAGGTATAGCATTCTTAATTCTAACAAAATAGAAGAATTTCAGGGGACTTTTTTTTATTTATTTTTTTTATATATATTAGGTGAAACTGGTCATCAGCGGTTCGTTCCCGATGAACATTCACTTCAAAAGCAAACAAAATATTAAGAAAAGAAAGAACTTCCACGAAGAATAGCAGCATTATTAGCACCGAGCAAGTCTCTATGACAACGGTTTATTTTAAGTCTTGTCAGAGGTGTCAATACTAACCGTTGGAGCCGTCGCTGAAGGTGAAAATAAACCCACTGCGATTGGCTCAGAATGCATTAAAGCAAATGGTTCAAATTCCAAGAATCCATCTGCGGCTGGAAAGATGCCCACACCTTTTTTTTTTTTTTTTTTTCCACTGCTCTGCAGGATTAGCTCAGAGACTCAGGTCTAATGGCTGTTGTGTAACCCTGAGGGTCACACGGGGCCAAGGAATCAGCCCTGACATTTAGCGTCTTCACCGGTCCATTGGACCAGCCCCTCTGACATTTTCGTGACTCGGTAGCCGGTCGAAACCGAACTTTCCCATCATGTCTTCAGGAAGAGATTGAAAAAAAAAAAAAAAAAAAAAACAATGTTTGTCAATGTTTCTGTTACTGCAGGTGGCAGCACTCCTCCGGGCATTAGCGCCCCCACAGTGACCAGCATCCCCTCCCCCATTAGCGTTAATGGTTTTACTGGCATGCCGCCGCCCCAGGCGAACGGGCAGCCGCCGGCAGAGGCTGTCTTCACCAACGGGATCCACCATTACCCGGGTAAGGTTTGATCGTCTGCGTAGCATCCATTAAGAAGTCACAGAAACAGCAGCTAACTTTATTAGCACCTAAATACTGTTTTGTTTTTGTTTTTTTGTTTTTTTTTTCCGTTCTATTTGCTGTGCTTCAAGATAGCAAAACTTTATAGACACAGACCAGTTAGAAGCATGGCTCCAGATTGCATATCTTACCAGCTCTAAAGCATGTTGTTAAGGGGAAATAAATGGCGTGGAGGTGAGCGCCTCTTCACCGTCCCGACGGTGCGAGTGTGAGATTGTGTGGTGAGCCGTGGCTCGTGCTTTTTTTGTTTTTTTTGAGGGGATGGACGAAGAAAACTCTATCTGCTTTTTCTCTTTCACGCTCTTGTCTCCGCAGTGTTGCAGGAGGTGGTTTTTAGGGAGGACTCAGAGAAAAACGGCTTGGGCGTGGCTCCGCGGAGTTGTTTTGGGGTTCAGGGTGGCTGCTTCCTCTCCTCTCTCTCTGAAGGTAGCGCTCCTCTCCCACCCGCCCTCACTCTCATCTCTCACCAGGCTCAAAACGGTCGGGAAGATCAGAACCCTAAATATTTTGTGGTTTTTTGTTTTTTTGTTTTTTTTGGCTGTTGTGACATTTCTGGAGAAAACTGGGAGGGATTGTAATCTCTGAAGATGAACAAGATGAACCGGCAGGCTCTGGGGGAGCTGCAGTGATTCACAGCCCAGACGGCAGAATGTGTTCGCAGGACATCGTTCAGATAAGCGCTCCACAAATATGACCTTTATGAAAGAATGACAAAAATACTTTGTTTGAATCTTTTTAAAGTTTGTAGAACATTAACAAAACATAAGCAACATGTCTACTTCCCTTCCTGACCCACACCACCAAAAGTACAAAAATAAGTAAAATTCAGGAGAGCAAAACAAAGGCAGTTTGTGAAACGTAGAAACCTTTTAACATGACTATAGAGAATCTAATGGATCACTAGCATGGCGTCTACGTAGGTCACCCGCCACGCTGGATCTCTAGCAACTCTTGTTGAATGTGTAGAAATCCTTGAATTGCTGCTCACAGATAAAACTTCGTCTAATCAGACTGAGCTGAAGAAGCAACTGAGAAAGGTTTCACTCTTCGTCCGTCTCCCTGGAGACAAACCTGGCGGATCTGCGAAGTATTGACCCAGCATGCCAGACACAAATTATGAACCACATTTTTCCAGACTTTTACTTGTACAAAATGTTTAAAAAAAAATCCCTTTCTTTCCACTTTAAAGCAATTCACCACTTTATGTTGGTCTATCAAATGAAAGATTGCAATAAAAGGCCATATAAATGTGCAAAGTTTCAAGGTGTACTTCTGCCAGGCGCCGTATCAGGGAATGACAAAATATCCTCTAAAATTTGCAATTAAATGACATTTTGAAAGTCGGATGTTTCCAAAGTTTAAACAAGCAGAAACTTCCAGTGAGACACGTCCACTCGAGAAAGGCAAGAGTGTGATCTCGCCCTTTTCCCAAACCGTGACCTGAGAGTAACCTTTGCCTGTTGCCCCCGCCCTCCTCCTCTCCCCCCCCTTCCAGGTTGGAAAAGAAAGCTACAATATGATTTCACACTCTGTAACTTTTATAGAGCTCTATTTTAGCCCTCACCTCTCCTCTTTCCTCCAGGCCATCTGTGACTGTGTGTCAGTGTTGCTGTCGGTTCACAGTGTGTTCGATATTTTCTCGGCTGTTTCGAGTGATGTTGGGTCTATCGGTGTGTGTCTCTGTGTGCGTCCTCTCTCAGTGGTGTGTGCTCTGTGTGCATGCGCTGCCTGTGGACCAGACGGGTAGAAAAACGCGCGCGCAGGTACCATCCCCGGATGTACGGCGCCAACTCGTGGCGACAGATGCGTCCGCTGCTGTGCGTTTAGCTCTCTGCGGAATGAAAACCGTTTTGTAGGATCTGGATTTGCATGACGGAGTTTTTGTTTGGGTTTTTTTGGGGGGGGGGTTTCCTGTGGTGTGGTGGTGGTGGTGGTGTGTTTTTTTGTCTCTTTACTCCCTCGAAGTTGTACTTGTTTTCAAGAATAGCACACTAGAGCTACTTTGAAGATGCCTCAGCAGGAGCATGAAGTGAAAAGTTTTGGACACACTGAAGGAAAAGCGAGCTGCCTCTAACCTCCCTGTCTGTTCTCCTTCTCCTTCGCTCCCCTTGTTATCTTTTCCTCCGTGCCCTCTCTTCCATCTACATTCTCCGTCCGTCTCACCTCTCTCCTCCTCCTCCTCCTCCTCCTCCTCCTCACTTTTTCCCGCTGAAGCAGCTCAGAGTCCCACTGCGGCCGACCCTCTCCAGCAGGCTTACACAGGAGTCCAGCAGTACGCAGGTCTGTCCGTCACTCTGTCCCTCCGCAGCTCATCCGTGTGTCTGTCTTGAGTGGCACGGGTGGCTGCGAGTTTGCATCCGAGACCCTTTAAAATAAATAATAATAAAATTAAAGGAGTGCAAAGATAAGCACTCCTGTTTTCAAATTAGGTATTTTGATCATGTAGCCCTCCTGTCTTTTCGGTCCAACTGGATCAGTTTATTCTCTCCCGGCGGTGTTTGTGCAACACGCAGACTCCATTGTGTACGCTATCTGATCGATTGCTTGCTGTGCTCCTGCATATATCACATTGTTTGTATGTATTCAAGTGTGCGCTGTATTCATGACTGTTATCTGATGCGCGGCGTGTGTGTGTGTGTGGGTGTGTGTGTGTGCGCGTGTCTTTGTGTGGGTCTCAGCAGCCTACCCCGCCGCATACGGTCAGATCAGCCAAGCCTTCCCCCATCCTCCACCCATCATTCCACAGCAGCAACGAGAAGGTAACACACACACACACACACACACCTATACACGCACACAGACAATACTGCAAAAATTTAATTTTGCTGTTGCTTTTCTTTCAAGCTTTTACTGCGTTTTTCTTCTCTGTGTCTGAGTGGTTCAGGCAGCTATTCTACACAACAACGTACTATTTTAAATCAGATGAACCGAGGCGAATCTAAATGCCCCAATTTTGTTCTCCGTAATTTATGACAAATAATTTTGAAAAGATGAAAGGCCCTTAAAAGTGAATTTTGAATCAAAGTAACAGGATTTAAAAAAAAAAAAAACGGAGTATCTCCAACTTTGCTGTAAACCTGCTCATATAAACTTGATGACCCCGAGGAGCAGCAGGCTCATGTCTGGGGCATCACTGCCCTCTAGTGGAGAGGATAAAAAGCGCTCCAATCCGTCGTGACGGAGTCTGTGGGTTTTAGGCTTTTAGTGGTGATTTGGTAAAGGAAAAACTAAAAATATAGAGAGGGGTGAACATGTTTAAAATTACTGTCAACTAACCAGAAAACACCCAGATACAAAAATACGAGGAGAGGCAGCTGTTTACTACAATTTCAGTCAGACGGCTCTGTTACTCTCAAAGGAAAGTTATATTCTTACAGCCTCTTGGTTGAAGAATCGACACCGGGTCATTGCATAATGTAATTTGCAGAAAGTGGGACCGCTGTGAAACAAAGGCCGAACGAGTCAGAAAGCATCTCAAAGCGGTTACCGTGGAGAATCTGTGTGACTGTGACTCTGTTTCGAGATGTTGAAGTTCCTGGTGTTATGAACTCTTGAAATACTGTGAAGCTTTAAAGGGAAAAGCAATCAAAGGAAGAGTTCAGTAGACAGTAAGTCAAGCATCTTCCATGGCTATCTCTCTCCCCAGACCTGAAAATGTGAGAAACAAGCAAAAAAGAGAGTCTGTGAAAATATTTTACTATTTAAACAAAATTACATATAAAATTAGAGGTTTTCTTCATGATTATACTGAAAAAAAAACAAACAAAAAAAAAAACAGGAGTTTTGACAAACCTTTACCAGGCGTACCAGTTGTTTTGACTGAATCTTCTCTCATGGTTAGTTTTTTTTTTTTTTTTTAATTTTTGCTTTTTTTTCACCCCCCATCTTTTTTTCTCTTCTCCCGTCTCTTCCCTATTTTCGTGCGTGTGTGTGCGTGTGTGCATGTGTGTCTCCTTTTCACTGTTCCCATGCAGGACCAGAGGGGTGCAACCTGTTCATCTACCACCTCCCTCAGGAGTTTGGGGATGGAGAGCTGATGCAGATGTTCCTGCCTTTCGGTAATGTCATCTCCTCCAAAGTGTTTGTGGATCGGGCGACAAACCAAAGTAAATGCTTTGGTGGGTAAAAATGAACAGAATAAAAAAAAATCTCTATATATACTGATTACTGTTTTCTATTTATTTTTATTATTTTCATTTTCACTGAATGCATGAGGCGATTTTTTTTTTCTCCTTTCCATTTTAAATTAAAGCAGAACACTTTGCTGCAGCCGTGCAGAAATGCATGCATTCAAAACTGATTTCTCTCTTTATTCCTATTAACGCCGTTTTACTCCGAAGCTCAACTTGTTTTCATTTCTGCATTCATATGACTTTTAATTCCTTTATTCCTGTGACATTTTTTTTTTTTTTTACAAATATGTGATCTCGGACTGAACTGCTGCTGTGTCGCTTCGCCGCTGACGACGATGAGCTCAGAGTGATGGAGAGCGTTTGATGTTGAGTCCATCAGCTGCAACCAATTAGCAAATTAGCTCTCTCATTAATATGACGCAACATGAATGTGCTTGGAGGAAGGAGCGTTCTGTGAAACCTTCGTGTTGAGTCTGTGTGTGTTTGATTGGTAGCTGTTGCGAAGCTACTGTCACTGTGCTGTAAAAAGTATTCGCACCCCTTGACCTTTTGTCACGTTTCCTTATTTCGTCAGTGTATTTTACTGAGGATTGTACAACAGCAGTGCAAAGCTGTGCATACATGTTAGAAAGAAAATGTATTTATTTTTTTATTCCAGCATTGCTCAGCTCTTACATGTCCAACATGCTGCTTCAGTTACAGATTCTCAGTCGGGTCTGGGGTTGGGGTTTGACCAGGCCGTCCTGGCACGCTAACGTTCTCTTAGCCGTCCCTCCGTGGCGCCGGCTGCGTTTTCCAGGCTGCTGCTCTGCTTGGAAAGTAAATCCGGTATCTGCTCCAATCTCACTCCTTCTGGAGCCTCTTTTTCTTCCAGTGTTGCCCTGCGTTGTGCTCCATCCATCTTCCCATTAACGCTGACAAACATCACTGTTCCTGCTGCTAAAAAAAAAAAAAAAAAAGAACAAGCGCCCGTCCCATGGAGGTGGCGGCGCGCTACGTCCACGTGTTGAAGTGGGGATGATGTGTTCAGGGTGATCCAGTGTTAATTTCAACATCTCAGCGTTTTGTATGTAGGTGAAAAACATTGGGGGGTTTTTTCCCCTGATCATTACATTTCAGACTTTAATTGGGGCTTCTAACACTTTTTTTTTTTTTTTTTCCCCCCCAAACAATGGCTTTCTTCTTATTACTTTTCCATTAAGACCAGATCGTTGTAGTACACAGCTGGTATTTCTGATCTCTGCAGATCCTCCAGGGTTAGCGTAAACCATTTTGCTAACCCTGACCCTTACTCCCCCTACCCAACCTCTCTGTTAAGGTTTTACACTTGTGCCACACTCTTTTCAGTTATTTTCAGACCATGGATTGAACAGATGTCCAAAACTCGGTAATTTCTGTTATAATCTCACCCTGATTTAAACGTCTCCATAACCTTAATATCACAGGATGATATTTGCTCACTTATGTCCTCTTAACAAACTTCTGAAAAGCCTTCACAGAAAACGCTGGATTAAGAACGGGGATTAAACCACACACACACACACACACACACACACACACGGACTCTATTTACTAATTGGGTGCAATTTATTGTGCCGGTGTAAAGGGGCAAATCAGTCCAAACCGTTCAAGGGATGTAAACACTTTTGCAAGGCACTGTGCATGCATTGCTTTATTTTTTACTTTTCCTATATGATTGTATTTCATACATTGGTGACTAAATGATGAAGGATTGTGTTGCTACCTCATACTTTTTCTATGCTATTTGGTTGGAGGCTTCATGTAATATCTTACTGCACTGTTATAGTTGCTTTTTTTTTTCATCTGCAAAAGATTTTTAAAGAATTTCATTGTTGCCTTCAGTTTTATGCTTTGTCACACTATGAACATCCAAAATCAAGGATGCGTCTCTTTTTCAGGATCACAACTCCTTCGTGAAAAGCCACGTCGTTAGCTGCTTCTAACCCTTACTCTGTGTTGCCTCATGAACCCAAACTCTTCCTGCACCTTCACCTGACGACGCTGTGTCCTCCTCCTCTTCCTTCTCCCCTCAGGATTTGTGAGCTTCGACAACCCAGGTAGTGCCCAGGCTGCCATCCAGTCCATGAACGGCTTCCAGATTGGCATGAAGAGACTGAAGGTCCAGCTCAAGAGGCCAAAGGACGCCAACCGCCCCTACTAGCCCCTTCTCCCCTGCCCCAGCCGGCCACCGCGGCAGGCGGGGCAGCCGCCGTCAACAGGAAGAGACAGGTCAGGCGTCACTTGAGCCGAGTAGCCGAACCGAAGCGTGCGCGGCCGCTGCAGTATTAAACTGGCAAACGCCCCGATGGCGAGCCCATTTATGGTGCCGCCTGATGTGTTTTCCATAACCTTTTATGCAAGTCATAAAACACTCGCAGGCACCTAATAACAGCTTGATCATCTGTAAAACGCTTGTAAAGATTAGTGAAGTCTTACTCCGGTGCAGACAGTTTAAGAATATATTTGGTAAAGGTTATGCTAATGTGGCTCGTCCAGGACTTGGCCGGGGGGACGAGGGAGAAACTGGTTTTGAAAGCGGAGAGCATTTAAAAAAAAAAAAAATAAAAAAGTAAAGTCTTTTAGCTAATCTATGAATTTAAAATCGGTAAAAATGTGGGTTTAGCGTTCTCTTTATTTCTGTAATACAAAGATCCATGCCCCCTGGAAAAGGTGTCTGATCTTGGAAACAGATGGGGTCTTTTTTATTTATTTATTTATTTTTTTATTTTAATGTCAGTCAAACATAAACAAAGCTGTAGAGGCATTTCCTTTACACGCTGCCTCCTCTGTTTGCAGAACATCTTTGCAGTAAGTGACCCCGCATGTTACCCTGTAGGTAAAAGATAATTGGTAAACGGCTCGGCGTGTTGCGCTGAGAAGGAAACGGTTCCGAGGGGGTGAGGGCAGGCATTTATTACCCCTCAGGCGAGTAATTGTGCCGTTCCTCTTTGTCTCCCCCCTTCATCTGTGTGATGGAGGGTTCAGGCCGCGTCGTTCATCCACCGCTGATGACTTCATTCAAGGGCAACTTATCACCCACTCACAAGCCAGCTGAACCATACCGCACAGTGTCCTGGGGCAAATCACTGGCAAAATATTGCATTCTCATACGAGTTTGACAAAGCAAGCACAGGGGCGCAAGTTTTATGGCGTTTTTTTCTACTCTTTTTGCATATCTAAATATTTTATTTCTTTTTCTACAGACTCCAAATGCTCCAGTTCACTCTCCCTGCACTGTATTTCTTTGTCGTTGTCCGAGAAGGTTCAGAAAAACAGGTGCAGCTAAAATAGTCTGCCATTATATACAGTCATGGGAAATAGACGAAGCGCACTTTAAGATTCAGTGGCTTGTAAAACCACTTTTAGTCACAATAACTCTCGGTAAACACAACCAGTCTGTCACATCACTGTGACAGACTGGTATTTCGGGGCCTTTGATTGTTTGCAGCTTTGCTAATGTCTTCTCAAAGCACTTAATTCATGTTGATTTCCGGCCTTGGACACTGAAACGCTTAATCTGTCCAAAAGACAGAAAGCGTTCCTTCACTCAGATGCAACTTTTGAAAATCAAAATGTGTTCCAGGAAACATTTTCTTTACGACAGAAGAAGCTTTTTTTTCTGGCGGCAGCTCTGCTAAACTAACCAACCGCTTCAGTCTTTTTCCGACTCCGATGTCGTGGAGTTTAACTTTTAACATGCTAGCAGGAACGTTGCACAGTTAGGGTTTTTTTTCGCAATTTCTCCGACCAGTGCAAGGTTGAACGTTGTGACTTGGGGTGACTCTTGGTAAGATTGGTAGCTGTCTTAAATATTTCTAATCGTGATCCTTCTTATTGTAACGTAGAATGATGTTTGAAAATCAGCCTTTAAGCTCTTTCCAGAGTAATCGGCAGTAACAAATGCTCCTCGAGGGTCATTGCTGGAGTCTTTCCTCCTTGGCGTTGCACTAAACCTCACCGGTTTCCTCCTGACCAGCCGACTGACACGACTCCTGGTTTTATGGAGGTGGTCAACCTTGACGGTGACCAGCTAATCATCAGTGTGCATTACAGGCTTTGTTATGTCGTTTTAAATCTGTAGGGCAACTTTTTAGTGAAAAGAGTGGCAGATTTTCTACGTCGTCGTTGACAAACCCATTTCTTCTGTGTTTTGCAGGATTTGTTGAGCTGAATAATACGTTGACCACTTGCCACCCACCGCTGAGCGCAAACTCGGCTTCTGGACCACAAAGTCTGCTTCAGAAAAAGAGAGAAGAGAGCGCGAGCATTGACCCGGTCCAGGACACTTCCCTTTGGATGTACTAAAAACTTTTGAACTGAGAGAGCGTTTTCTGGTTAGCACCAGGACTTCTTTTCCTCCTGCACACATATATACACCTCCTCCACCTAAAAAAGAAAAAAGAAAAACAACACAAAAAAAAACCTGCTTGAATGACAGCTACCTTTTTCTGGACCACAGACACTTTTACTTGAACACCGAGATGGGGAAAAAAAAAAGTAAAAGATCCTCCATAAAATCTACTGATAATGACCAACTCCACTAAACTCTCCAAGGGGATATTGTCGCCAAAAGTCCAAC